>NC_134353.1:58292251-58592251 GCF_048569485.1 Anomaloglossus baeobatrachus
TAACTGTATATCAAATTGGACCACATAGACCCGAATGTCACACATACCACATACTGGGATCTGTGTGACATCAGTGTGACATGTACAAGGAGAAATAAATGTATTTTAACACCTGTTTCTGGTGCTGCTCTCACACTTGCTTCCGGGGATGCTCATTGTGCTCATGAATATACACCCGGAAGCAAGTGTGACAGCAGCTCCTGAGACAGACCTCCTTCAAATTACTCAATACACCCCATTGGAAACTCCGCCCTTTGGAATTCTGCCATTGTAGTGTCCAGTACATTGTAGTGCCCATAATATATGCCCTATAGGAGGATAAGGCTGCACATCAAACTTAGATAATGGTATAATGCCTCAAGCATATGGAAAAATATTGGAATATACAATGAAAAATGCTACTTGCTAATTTGAACATGTGAATAATGAAATGCATACCTGCCATGAATATTAGGAAAAAGGAGATATTTAGCAATCGCATTGATCAATGTAACTGAGCCCCAAGGCCTCGTCAAGGTATATCTCTATATTGGGGTCCCTAGCTCTGTGACCCTAACTGTGTGTCATCTCATTGCAATTAAAAACTGCTGTGGGTGGAGAGGGGTAACTAAGGACTTTCTTATATAGGAGATGGAAAAAACATGGCCGAAAGGGGCGGAGCTGTGTTCACATTCAGAAAAAAACTACATATAAGCTAGGGACCCCAATATAGAGATATGCCTTGACGAGGTCTTGGGGCTCAGTTACATTGATCAATGCGATTGCTAAATATCTCCTTTTTCCTAATATTCATGGCAGGTATGCATTTCATTATTCACATGTTCAAATTAGCAAGTAGCATTTTTCATTGTATATTCCAATATTTTTCCATATGCTTGAGGCATTATACCATTATCTAAGTTTGATGTGCAGCCTTATCCTCCTATAGTATGTAAGTTTTGGCTTGCACTCATATATATTTATTAGTGCTCACTTCAGTTATCCTATTCAGTTATATGTAGTTTTTTTCTGAATGTGAACACAGCTCCGCCCCTTTCGGCCATGTTTTTTCCATCTCCTATATAAGAAAGTCCTTAGTTACCCCTCTCCACCCACAGCAGTTTTTAATTGCAATGAGATGACACACAGTTAGGGTCACAGAGCTAGGGACCCCAATATAGAGATATACCTTGACGAGGTCTTGGGGCTCAGTTACATTGATCAATGCGATTGCTAAATATCTCCTTTTTCCTAATATTCATGGCAGGTATGCAATTCATTATTCACATGTTCAAATTAGCAAGTAGCATTTTTCATTGTATATTCCAATATTTTTCCATATGCTTGAGGCATTATACCATTATCTAAGTTTGATGTGCAGCCTTATCCTCCTATAGTATGTAAGTTTTGGCTTGCACTCATATATATTTATTAGTGCTCACTTCAGTTATCCTATTCAGTCATAATATATGCCCAGCTTGAGCTTCTGGAGACCTGCATCCCGTAAATTAAGCGGGTTCTCCTCACTACAGAAATGTCAAACATATGAACACCAACTGCCATTTAGGCATACTGTGGGGCTCAGAAAGAAAAGGGTATTTGGATTTTGGAGGTCAGATTTCACTGGATTTCTTTTGGGACAGAGCCATAGTGCTTTTCCAGAGTCTTTGTGCTTCCAATAACGTGAAACCCCCTATATTTGTGTTAACAGATGACAAATCTGATTGGGGTTACTTGGTTTTTTTTTGGTTGAGTAGACACTTGTATTGGTGGGATTTTGGGCTACAGAACATGTAGTAGCAGTTCACATTTATCCTGTGCTCTATGCTGAGCCCTTACATTGGGGTTTCCATCTAAATCTACAAAATACGTGATTCAGATAAATCCCCAGATGGCTCCATTCACTCATGAGGTAGCAGAGTTACTTTGGACTCTGTGTGGCTCCTTCTTTTTAAATGAGCACAAAAGAGGCGATCGACTGCAATTTTATGCATGCCTAAAAAGACGGGCATGGCCAGATCATAGCAAAACAGAGTCCAAGGTGACTCCATCTGCCTCATAATCGGGATTCTTCCATCTGAGTTTCCATCTGAATCATGTAATTCAGAGATTTACCCAGATATAAATAGGCGCTCAGTGTAGAGCGCAGGATAAATGTGAGTTGAGCCTTAGTGCACTTTTTAGGAGGCAGAATGAACAAATCAACAGCAGATCAAGAATTTCTTCTATTTATTTTTTTCACCTTTAGTATAAGTGATTAGACGGATTTATTCTTTTGGTTGGTGCGATTACAGTAATACCAGGTTTATATAGTTTTCTTATGTTTGGCTAAGAAAAAAAGTTTTAACATCACCTCATTTTGAGAGCTATAATTTGTCTATATTTCTGCCAACAAAGTCATGTGAGGGCTTTTTTTTTGCAGGATGAGTTGATGTTTTTATTGGTATCATTTTGGGCACATCATATTTTTTGATCACTTTCTATTCCAATTTTTGGAATGCAGCATGAACAAAAACTAGCAATTCACAAATTTGTTTTTGTTTTTATTTGTTATGCCGTTCACCATGTGGCAAAAGTGATAAGACAGCTTTATACTTCGAGTCAGTACAGTTATAGTGATACTACTTTTATGTAATTTTTTAATGTTTTTCCACTTTTACACAATAAAAACAATTTTACAGAAAAAGTATTGTTTTTGCATTGCTGTATTCTGAGAGCTATAGCGGTTTTATTTTTCCCGTGTGGTGGCTTTTTTTTTTGTAGGACGTTTTCAACCATTTTTATTTGCATTTGTCTTTTTGATCGCTTTTAATTCCACTTTTTTCAGGTATGCTGAAAAAGCATAGTTTCTTGACACTTTTTTTTACCGTGTTCACTCTAAAGGGGGCTTTACATGCAACGACATTGCTAACGAGATGTCATTGGGGTCACAGAATTCGTGACACACATCCGTTCTTGTTAGCGACGTCGTTGCGTGTAAAGCAGCCTTAAGAGTTTTATAGATTGTGTCGTTCTGGACATTACGATACCAAATATTTATACTTTACTTTTTTGTTTTGTTTGTACATAAATATTTGGACTTATTGGTGTAATATTTTTGTTTTTTTGTTTTTGATTTTTGTGTATTTTTTTAAGTAATTCTTGATTTTTTTTTCTTACTTTTTTACTTTGTCTCTCTATGGGACTTTAAATTTAAATATTCTGATCGCTGGACTCGTGTTGCAATAGATATGTATTGCAATACATGAAACCTGTCAGATTACACTTACAGAACGCCTGTTAGACCCTGGCTATGGCTTGGTCTAACAGGTCACCATACCTGGCACACCAGGAGGTCATTGTTTGATCTCCGGGAGCCATGACAACCATTGGCTCCCCGTGTTTTTGTCACGAGAGTGCCAATGGGGGTAAGAGAGGGAGCCCCCTCCCACAACCTTCTAAGTGTCGCAATTACTATTGACTGCAGCATCTAGAGGGTAAATCAGCCTGAAGCCGGCTGTGAGAGGGGACGGCTCCCAATATGGGGGGGCAGGAAATTGTAGTCACCGGGAAGAAACCTTGGACAGCTGCATTAGGCGGCCCGATGGCACCCCCCTGTCAAATACCCCATCTGCTTTCCCTTATAAATGCCACTGTGTAAAGGGCTGTTGTTTGAAACCAATGTTTGGTCTCATCGTGAATATGAGTCAGTCAATGGCCAGCCAATGTCAGCGACATTATGTGGGCTACGTGGGTTCACGGCCTACACAACAAGAGTGCACACAAGAGTCAGGACCAGCTCTTTTATTTATTGTACCAGAGCATCTGAGGTGAATCCTTTGCCCTTGACTACCACCCCGCCGCACACTACCACCTAGCGCCAACCTACACACGTTGAGTATTTGGTGAGATTTTTACTTCAGTAATTGTAAGCCAAACTAGTAAAGAACTAACCAAATACTCAATGTGTGAATGTGGCCTAAAAAAGATCCTTCTCCTTCAGAACTTTTCTCACTAATTACTAGAAACAGTATCTAATCTGGCTGCCAGTGACGAGTCTTATATCTGCAATGCTCCTCTGGGAAATATTCAAATTGTCTCTTCAGCGAGGAAGGAGATGAACTCTAATGCCACCTATTGTAAGTAGCAATCCTAAAAGTCAAAAGTGTTTTTTAACGAGCCTTTTCATATGACCTAGGATTTATGCCAGATCAGAACCTCAATTTGCAGACACGGTATTTCAGGGTGATTGCCCCTCGTCAGTGCAAAGTATGAGATCTGATCTGACTGTATGAGAAGCTATAGTGGGGTCTAAGGGGAAAACGTTTCTCCTTGCGGAGACTGACAAACCAATCTGGCTGCCAGTGAGGAGTCTTATATCTGCAATGCTCCTCTGGGAAATATTAAAATGTCTCTTCAGGGAGGAAGGAGACGAACTCTAGTGCCACCTACTTCCAACAGAGAAGAGGCTGTAGACAAGGAGGAAAGCACATGGAGAGACAACTACAGTACTGGAGCATGCTGATAAATGAATGCAAGTGAGAACAGCAGCACCCTGAATACACACAGAGATTACATCCAGCCTGTATTATTGGGAGAGACAATCCCATAAGAGAATACTCTGAAACTTGGAATAGGCTGCGAGCTACATATGAATGAAGACGGCAGACTGAAACTTAGTTCAGATTTGTTAACTAAAGTTAACCACTAAGATAAGAAAAAGTAATTTTTTCCTTGTCACAACAATGTATAGCCTTGAAATTGAATGAAGCTTTGCTGTACCATGCACACTGACTAGGTAAACAATAAAAGGGCAACTTTTCTTTAGCTAATTGTATAGGGTACTGGGTGTTGCATTCCACCAATCCAATTCTGACCAAGGACATATGTAGCACCCACGGGGCAAGGGGTTAAATACTCAGTGCTGGGCCTGATGAAGTCAGGTCTGGGGATGTCACGAGGTGGCCCATTCTGCCCAGTTTCATGGCCCCAAGGTGTACAATAAAGGAGGGGGTGATGATGGCTGATGGTGGAGGTTGATTTTGTGACGCCACCTGCAGTATGCGGCCAGGGAATAGCCGCCGCTGCTTTCACTGTGCTCCGGATGTTAGTAACAGCTGAGGTGTTTCTGTTCCCCACAGGTGGAGCGGGCCCCGGGGATGATGATGAGGGAAGTAGTAATGGCGGGCGCCAAAGCGTGGGGCGTCAGTGCCGGGAATGACTGGCGGACACAGTCTCTGCGGGTTCCAGGTATTTTACTCACAGTTCTGTCGCTCGCCCGGGTAGTACCGGTCACCAGCTGTGTTGGGCTCTGTTGAACCTGGATCCTTTAGAGGTCAGAGCCGGTACAGTGGACGATGGGCCCTTCCTTCTTGTGCTTGGTGTTGGATCCCCGTGGCCTTAAGATCTTGGGGACCCCGGTTCTTGAAAAGTGTTCTACTCCCGTCCCGTATGCAGGTGCTGCGGATCCGTTGTGGGGCCTGCCTTGGAGCACGACCCTGGATCCTATATAGCACTGTGCTCCGGGGACTGTGGGGACTGGAGGGATATGCAATCTCCCTGGCCTGTAGATTTTGGTGGACAACCTGAAGTATAATCCACCCTAGGATTCTGCATCCTGTACAGCGTCGGTCCCGAAGGAGCAATGAAGCTCTCGCCTCGACAACCGTATTGACTCCTGCATCCCACCAGAGCCACTGGTAAAACCCGACTGCTCCCTTCCTCTCCTGCTGGAGAACTCTCTAACTGTTCTGCTGCTCCTAACTTCCCCTGGTGATTGCTTCTCCCGTCCCAGGTTCCTGCCACTAGCGGATTGGGGATCCCAAGTATGGTGGTATCCTAAAGACCCAACTACATTGGCGTCTCCTTTTGACCCAAACCTAGCCCGGTCCATTGTATAGGAGGGCAACCTGGTTGTGTGTATGAGTTGTGTAAGTGGAACTGGCACCGACCTCCACTGGATACAAGTTAAGCACTGCACCTTAAGTCAGGTGCAGTACCCTGTGGCGACTGGAGCCTCAGGGGTGCCACATTCCCCCACAGAAAATGGCAGCACTGCCGGGCTGCAAACAAACAAAGTTAGTACATCGCAATTTTTGAATGCAATAACAGGTTAACAATCTTCCCTTTATGGGAGGCACACCACATCAAGTTGCAAAACATATTAACTCCGTACAGTTCAATGTTTTAACATGTCAATCAAAGCATTTTTTTAAGTACTGGTCATTAGCAGCATAGAATTTTTCAACATTTACAAACTTGTTCAGATAATCATCATCATTATGAAAATAGTGCGAGTATCAGGCATATAAAACATTCTTTTCAACATTATTAAAAGGTGTACACATATCAAACAGGTAAAATGTTGTTTCCTGTAGCCAGTGTGTCCCTGTGGCTGCAACCTCTTTGTATGGTCACAGTCTGGTCCTCAATCTGTTCCTGAATCCATTACTGTGTCCCAGCACCTACCAGTGTTCTCGAATTCATGTTCCTGTCTGAATCTGAACTTGAACCCGAACCTGTCCTGTCATGCTCCTGAACCCAAACCTGAACCAGTCCCGTCTGTACCAGTACCAACTTCAAGTCTGCTGATTATCCTGATCCTGTTCTGGCAGTGGTGAAGGAAGGTATTAGCCCCGGGCCGCTTGGGCACCGCACTCCTTCACCAAGGAGACCCTGTGTGCGGATTTGACCTCTGGTGGGGTGCGTAATAATTACTGGTTTCTTCAGGCTTTGTTCATCTCCCCACTGGCAGTCGCCATCATGAACCTTCAGTAACTCAAGCAACACGAAAGTTCGCTTAGCCAACTTTCATTTTTCACAACGTTATGACAGACATGACCTTCCTTTTCTTCCTTCATCTCCGTATGGGGTATTGCTCCTTGACCTGTTCCCCCCACTATCTTGGATTTAGTCTTCAAGCTCTGGGGTCTGTGTCTCCTTCCCCCTCTGTCCGATTCTGGGCCCTGATGGCTCTCTAGCCGGATGACTCTCTAAATCATCAGGGTGATCCATAGGTTCCAGACCTCTCGAGGTTACCTCAGGGTTACCTGACTGGCCCTAAAGCCAGCTTTACATGTTACGATCCAGCATACGATATCGTATGCGATCGTAACCACCCCCATCGTATGTGCGGCACGTTCAATTTTGTTGAATGTGCCGCACAAACGATTAACTCCCGTCACACGTACTTACCTTCCATACGACCTCGATGTGGGCGGCGAACTTCCACTTCCTGGAGTGAGAGGGACGTTTGGCGTCACGCGACAGCCGGCCAATAGAAGCGGAGGGGCGGAGCTGAGCGGGACGTAACATACCGCCCACCTTCTTCCTTCCGCATTGTGGCCCAGGAGCTGCAGGACGTAGGTATGATTTGTTCATCGTTCCCGGGGTGTCACACACTGCGATGTGTGCTACCCCGGGTACGATGAACAATCTGACGTTGAATCCATGAGGAATGAACGATGTGCGTGCGATGAACGTTTTACCATTCAATTGCAATCGCACGTAGCTGTTACACACTGCAATGTACCTTACGATGCCGGATGTGCGTCACTTACGACGTGACCCCGCCGACACATTGTAAGATACATTGCAGCATGGAAAGCGGGCTTTACACCAAGGCCACGTCTTCTCATACTTGAACCATACTTGAACCCTATTTTCAACTGGTTTCTTTGTAATAGGGTGACCAGTGCCCTACAGCCCCACCTCCCTGTTGGTGATTGATGGAACTGCAGTGTGTTTGTGTACCTACCTTGTATTCCTATGCAAGATGCCAATCAGTGGTGGGGCGGAGTTACACAGATCAGCTGGTCTGGCCTGCATGTGAGACCTAGTCATGCAGTAATAATCTCCTGCTGATAAAACACTGATTGTATTTAAACTACAATCAGCCTGACAAGGGACACATCTCTGTAATCAGGCTTTCTGCTCTTACATTATGCTGTTTTCAGATTAAATAGCAAAAACCTGCTGACAAATTCCTTTTAAATCGTTGTGTCTGATCTATATATTTTTTATTAGTTGCACCCTGCTACCATAGACACAGTCCCACAAGAACACATTTTATGCCCTGCACCATTCCAGTCCATTGATTGATCCTTTTTCTAGTAACCTTACGAGTGGGATTACCTTTTGGATACATTATAATGACATCCGTCAATGTCTGTCTGTCAATTAGAGCAGATCTAAACAGGCCTCGGTATTATCAGCTTTGCGATCAATGGCCTAAAATCCTACAATCTGAAAACACATTCATCCAATTTGTTGTAGCTGCTGAAGGGCTGAATATTATCGATGACTATTGATGGCGCTAATTCAATTAGTTTGATTTAGAGGGGCCGTGATGACTTCAGACGGAGCGATGAGGGATTGATGCAGGTATGACGGTGACACTGAGGCACTTACAACCCGCTCCGACAATGGATATTCGGGGAGAAGAGAACTATTTGGCTTGTACTGTACATGTAAGATTGGTATGGAGCTATTACAAGAATTCACTCAAATTTTCATCATTAACCCTTTCACAACTTAAGATGTACAGGTACAGTGCATGTCTAGTGCGGGGGTATGAAATAGCCTCATGGGTGAGCTCAACCCGTAATAATGGAGTTATGCCCGCGATTGATAACCTATGAAATCCCGCTGTTAAACTTTTAACATGCTGTCACGGTCATCTTCCTAATGACAGTCGGAGGACTGGAGCCTCCCCTCTCCTTCTTGACTCCTCATTTTAATGAGGTCTCCTTTCCTTTGGCGTCTCATTGGTTAATTTCAGATTTTGTTGCCAGCAGCTCAGAGCAGGGCAGGTCAGCTGTTTTGGGTCCATGCCCATTTAGTTTAAATACTGGAGCTTTCCCAGCAGACCTTGCTGCTGTTAGAATCATTTCTACTCTGGCCAGCCTGGTGGAAGGAACTGCTGAGGTATTCTCCTATACCGATCCCCCTACTACTTTAGAGTCTGTCTTCTACGGTGAAGTTCGGTGTTTTGAATCCTTCTGTTTATTCCCCATATGTCTTTCCTTTCCCTCCGTGTTTATTAGTTTAGTGGCGAGTCAAGTGTACTTGTCGGCCTACTCACTAGGCAGGGTGAGTTTAGGGTCAGCTAAGGTACCTAGGTATACTGCTCATGTGACGCCCTGGGCAAGCCAGGGGTCACAGGTAATGACACCACCACACCCTACACCCCGGTTAGGTACACCTAAGCTAAACCAGAAATCCTTGTTGCCTTCCCCAGGGGCTGTTGTCCACACCAGGGGGTGGAGCCAGGCGGTTGGTCTCCACCCACCAAGGAGTTCACAGTCCTGGAGGAGGGGAAACACAGGCAGTTAGAGTGAAGCTAGGGAAGTGAGAGGAGAGTTGAGTGGTAGAGGAGCAAGTGGAAGGAGAAAAGTGACAGTTTGAGAGCCTGAAGTTAGTCCGGGTGTGTGCCCCGGACTGAGACAGCAAGGTTAGCAGACGGCGGTGACCGTCTGCAGTGGAGGCTGATCGGAGTTGCCGTAAGGACCGCGGACAGGTGGTGGCCCGGCGGTACCGGACCAGTACACAAGGAGAAGCCAGCACCATTGGCAGGGGCCTTTCGGATCCCGGCAAGGCTTGGAGTCGCCGTGAATTTGCCAAATCCGTCAGTGAAGGGGACCTCCGGGTCTCCCAACAACTAAGTCCCGATTGAAGGCAACAGTCCAACCGTATGAGAGAGACACCGCCACCGCCAAGGCACCAGTTTCTCAGAGCCAGCGCCTGCGGGCAAAGAGGGGCTCCTCCGGCCCATATCCAAGTCGGGGAGCGGGATACCGGTGGGAATCCATAGCTACCAACAGTAAACTTAGGTGCAGGAAAAGTGACAGTCACCGTTAACTACCGGGGAAAAGCAACAGCAGCCGTCCGTGGGAACCGTCTTTCCAGCCGTGTGTTTTACCGCGAACTGTGTCACCGTCTCAGGCTGAGTGAGTACCACCGTGCCGTGTGGCACAGCGCTGCCCCCGCGACCCTGCACCTCACCAGGCCCTGCACCTGGCCTGCCATCCCTCATCCTCCACCTCGCCTGCCATCCCTCATCCTCCACCTCATCACTGGGCCCCGGGACAACCACCCCCTACCCACGGAGGGGAGAACTAACAACTTTGCTGCTCCCTGTCACCGCTCCCGGGATCCCCATACAGAGCAGCGGTGGTGTTACCAAAAATCATCACAACCGTGGGTGGCGTCACGGACAATAAATTCCCAAAACCAAACCCCTTTTCACTCACGGGCGAGGAGCGCCGCTCGAGTCCCCGGGATCCGGCCCATCGCTCGAGCCACCGAGCAGCAGCGGCCGCAGCAGCAGCGGCGGCCGGACCCGAGCAGTGGGAGAGCGCAGCGTCCCCTCCTCCGCCCGCGACACTCACTGACAGGTTAAAATAACCTGTATAAGTACGATAGGGAGCTCAGGAATCAACTTAAGGTGACCACAGGAGGTGGACCCCTCACCTCTCTCCCTAGTGGCAGGGACCTCCGTTGCTTTGTGACCTCAGTGTTTCCCAGTTTTTGTGGTGGTTTTTGGTAGTGCATCAGACGTCTGTTGGTCTGATCTTGTGTGTCACGCGTTAAATATTGACATATTCTACTCCATGCGTGACACACAGTGGCGTAACTACCGCGGTCGCAGCGGTCGCGATCGCGACCGGGCCCGGGCGGTTTGGGGCCCGCGGGGACCCGGCAGATCAGCAGCCAGCTCCTCTCAGTGAGAGAGAAGCTGCGCTGATCTATCACAGTGCACGCGCCCACTATATGACCCGCTGCCGCCCCCGACACCGGGCCCTCCTGCCCGATGTCAGCGGCGGCACCAGGGCCCCCCTCCCCCATCACCGCGCACAGTAATAATGAAGCAAAGAGCGGCCGGCGCCGCTCTGCATCATCATTCTGCCCCTGTGCCTGTGCGGTGACCAGGGCCGGCGTCAGCACCCGGCATATGCCGGGGCCCTGGAGAGCCGGGGGGGCCCACTCGGCCTCGTCAGCTCTGGTGCACCTTGGCCGGGGCCCACTCTCCTTAGTTCTGCGGTCCCCGGGCCGAGTTCCGGGGACCGCAGTCCTCGGCAGGAATCTGCGGCGCCGTCTCTTTAAGGCGCGCAGACTTCCTGGTTTGAACTTCATCTGTGGGCGGAGCTACAGACCGGCATCCTGCTCAGTCCCACAGATGAGAGTTGCAGTGCCAGCCAGCGACCCCCAGCACAGCGTGTCCCTCCGGCGCTGTGTGGGCCCCCTCTCCACCGTGACCTGAGCGGTATGTGCCCTCCCCAACCCCGATTTATGCCCCCCCCGGAGCCGCGCGTGTCTGTCTCTGTCTGTATGTAGCAGAGCTAGGTGTGTATGTATGTAGCAGAGCTATGTGTGTATGTATATAGCAGAGCTATGTGTGTATGTATATAGCAGAGCTATGTGTGTATGTATATAGCAGAGCTAGGTGTGTATGTATATAGCAGAGCTATGTGTGTATGTATATAGCAGAGCTATGTGTGTATGTATATAGCAGAGCTAGGTGTGTATGTATATAGCAGAGCTAGGTGTGTATGTATATAGCAGAGCTATGTGTGTATGTATATAGCAGAGCTATGTGTGTATGTATATAGCAGAGCTAGGTGTGTATGTATATAGCAGAGCTAGGTGTGTATGTATATAGCAGAGCTAGGTGTGTATGTATATAGCAGAGCTAGGTGTGTATGTATATAGCAGAGCTAGGTGTGTATGTATATAGCAGAGCTATGTGTGTATGTATATAGCAGAGCTATGTGTGTATGTATATAGCAGAGCTATGTGTGTATGTGTAACGGGGTGCCAGGGGCGCCTCTGGGCTTGTAGTCGTGGCCCCTTCTGTCAGGCTTACCCCTGGCTCCGCCGTCACTATCGGGACGGGAGATGTCTCGGTGGGGCAGAGTGTGGTGGTGCAGATGTCGTCCGACGTATAAACACTCTCCAGGCATGGTTCGATGCAAATAAAAGACATTCTTTATTTCACAACTCTTTCCAAAAACCGGCAGTTACAGATGACTTCACGTTCTTTTCTTAGCTGGGGAAAGCCTGCCCTGACGTCTCCTCCAGTGGGGATGTGCCCGGCTACTCTACTTCACCTGGCTCGCACTTATGGCTACCCACAGCCCGGACCCACACTGGGACTGCTTCGCACTATGAGGTTCCGCCCGCTCCTTTTCTCTCCGGCTTCCCTGTTCTTCCAGCTCCCTTCTTTCTTTCTTTCTTTCTGCCCACTCAGCTCCACACTCTGCCCCTGGCTGTTTCTTCTCTCCCGTCCCGGACACAACTGCCTTCAACACACACACACTTCTCTCTCTAAGCTGCCGGCTCCTCCTCTCTCCTGCCCTGTTTCTATGGGGACAGCCGTCCCACCCGGGCTCTAGGGGAAAACCCACTGCACAGTAAAAACATGTTTATTAATAACATCAACAGTAACTACCCCAGAGTGAGGTATCTTCAGGGGGAAACTGCACCTCCTTGTAAGGGGTCTGCCCACCCCTTACATACCTCCCCTCTTTAAGCCTGAGCCTCCCGGCAAGGCATGAATCTAAAACTTCACATAAAAAACAACAGGATCATTGCAAGGAAACGACAAGCAAGTTCACCTTTGGGGCAACCGCAAGGGGCGCACCAGTCCAGTGCCCGGAGTTCCTCCTGGAAGCTCCCGGTCTTAGTCGTGCCCGGAGGCCGTCGGCAGGCACTCCCGGTCTTAGTGGAGTTTCTGCCCGGAGGCTTTTGCAGCACTCCCGGTCTTAGATGTTAAACGGCAGGAACACAACTCGAAAAACTTCTTCTTCTTCTTAATGACGCGGAGGGAGCCCCTGGCTCAGTCCAGCATCAGGCTCTCTTCCGGGCTCAGCAACTTGAACGGTTACAAACAACACACCTTCTTCCGGCTCAAAACAACGCCGGTGTTGAACAAAAACAGGCCCGCCATCTTCCGGTCTTGAAAAGTCACTCCGGATGATATGCACGTTGCCATTCGGCTCGTTGGGCCTGCACGTACTCCGACAGGGACTGTCCGGGCAACCGGCGCAGCCTCCGGAAGGGCTCGTAGTTGGCGGGTTGCTCCAACGTCTCGGGTGGGAGAGTTCAGCTAGCACCGGTCTTTGCTGCGACCGCCGCCGGTATTGGCATTCCTCCCACTCGATTTCCTGTTGCCACTGTGCGGCCTCTTGTGTAGTGGGCCGCTCCGGTCCTCCTGGCACAGCCGGTAGGTTAAGGGTGGGTCCTTCCGCAGCCGCAGTCTGCTTCGGGCGTCCTCTGCCCAGGCTAGTCGCTACTAGTGCGGCTACCGCAGCTTGCTGTCTTCCTGGAGTCTCCATCTTGCTCGGAGTCAGCATTTCTGGTAATGGCGTCGGGGTCAGTGGAGATGCTGGAGGAAGTGGAGGCGGGCTTACTTTTCCCGCTCTTGGGTATACTCCACCCCCAGTCTCACACATCAGGTCGACCCCTACGCGGCGGTTCTTCTTTTTCTCTGGAACACTGCCCACTTCACATATCTTCCTTCGTGCCCTGGGACCGGCACCTCCCCTCTTTGGGCGGAGTACTCCGAACTTCTTTTTCGGCACCGGCCAGCCCCAGGCTCTTCTTTTGGCGCCAATTATGCGCGCGCTTTCTGTGTCTTCACAGACAACAGCCATCTTGCCGCCATCTTGTGCCCGGTCCAACGCCTTAGGCACTTCTTCCTCTTCCCACCATGGGATCGGGACTCTTTTCCAATAATCTGGATCCAGTGTCCTCGGCATCACTTGATCTCCTTCTTCTTGGAGCGGGACCCCTTGCATATGATCCGGATCCTGCCGACTACGCCACATGTAACGGGGTGCCAGGGGCGCCTCTGGGCTTGTAGTCGTGGCCCCTTCTGTCAGGCTTACCCCTGGCTCCGCCGTCACTATCGGGACGGGAGATGTCTCGGTGGGGCAGAGTGTGGTGGTGCAGATGTCGTCCAACGTATAAACACTCTCCAGGCATGGTTCGATGCAAATAAAAGACATTCTTTATTTCACAACTCTTTCCAAAAACCGGCAGTTACAGATGACTTCACGTTCTTTTCTTAGCTGGGGAAAGCCTGCCCTGACGTCTCCTCCAGTGGGGATGTGCCCGGCTACTCTACTTCACCTGGCTCGCACTTATGGCTACCCACAGCCCGGACCCACACTGGGACTGCTTCGCACTATGAGGTTCCGCCCGCTCCTTTTCTCTCCGGCTTCCCTGTTCTTCCAGCTCCCTTCTTTCTTTCTTTCTTTCTGCCCACTCAGCTCCACACTCTGCCCCTGGCTGTTTCTTCTCTCCCGTCCCGGACACAACTGACTTCAACACACACACACTTCTCTCTCTAAGCTGCCGGCTCCTCCTCCCTCCTGCCCTGTTTCTATGGGGACAGCCATCCCACCCGGGCTCTAGGGGAAAACCCACTGCACAGTAAAAACATGTTTATTAATAACATCAACAGTAACTACCCCAGAGTGAGGTATCTTCAGGGGGAAACTGCACCTCCTTGTAAGGGGTCTGCCCACCCCTTAGATATGTATATAGCAGAGCTATGTGTGTATGTATATAGCAGAGCTATGTGTGTATGTATATAGCAGAGCTATGTGTGTATGTATATAGCAGAGCTATGTGTGTATGTATATAGCAGAGCTAGGTGTGTATGTATATAGCAGAGCTATGTGTGTATGTATATAGCAGAGCTATGTGTGTATGTATATAGCAGAGCTAGGTGTGTATGTATATAGCAGAGCTAGGTGTGTATGTATATAGCAGAGCTATGTGTGTATGTATATAGCAGAGCTAGGTGTGTATGTATATAGCAGAGCTAGGTGTGTATGTATATAGCAGAGCTAGGTGTGTATGTATATAGCAGAGCTATGTGTGTATGTATATAGCAGAGCTAGGTGTGTATGTATATAGCAGAGCTAGGTGTGTATGTATATAGCAGAGCTAGGCGTGTATGTATATAGCAGAGCTAGGTGTGTATGTATATAGCAGAGCTATGTGTGTATGTATATAGCAGAGCTATGTGTGTATGTGTAGTGGGTGGGCCTACCCCCTACTAGTTTAGCATAGTTACCCAGCATTGTGATTATTAAAAGTGTTGAATTTTATGTTTTTATGTGATGTGTTAGGGCACCCCCTAGTGGCCGGGTGGGACGGCTGTTGCCACCGGGGAGGAGGAGTCGGCCGGATATCTAGGCTAGGTCTGAATGTGTGTGGAAAAGAGAGATCCGGGTCAGCGGAGTGCGAGCATCTGCAGCGGCAAGTGCGATAGTGTGAGCGGAACATCAAGGGACACCGGAGAGGAGGAGGTGGACGTAACCTCAGAGCCTATTCTGCCGGTGTGGGTCCGGTGTATGCTTGGCTGAATAGTGGGTGCCCGAAGGAAGTAGAGTACGGAGGGCATATCCCCACCCGAGGTGACGTTTGGTCAGAGTGTCCCCAGCTCCACTAATATTGCCGTGATCCGCTGACCGGAGTGGTTTTTACCGGAGTGTCTGTCAAGCTGTGAGATCCGGGACAGCAGTGTGTGCACTTGGGCAGAGTGTGAGCGAAACAGCACGGGACACCGGAGATAAGGAGGTGGACGCAACCTCAGAGCCTATTCTGCCGGTGTGGGTCCGGTGTATGCTTGGCTGAATAGTGGGTGCCCGAAGGAAGTAGAGTACGGAGGGCATATCCCCACCCGAGGTGGCGTTTGGTCAGGGTGTCCCCAGCTCCACTGAAAGTCTACAACTGCCTGTTTCTTTACTGTCTGCTGTTCGGATTATTGGACTGTGCTGAATAAATGTTCTCTTTTATTGCATTCAACTCCTGCCTGAAGTCTTTTTTGTGTAATGGAGAACGAAGACACTGACACACACTGTTTTAACTCTAAAGAAGTGATGAAGACAGGGATGGGCCTGCACCATAGTGCTGCCACGACTACACAGCCAGAGGCCTCCCTGCCTGGTCACTTCATGTGGCGTAGTCGGCAGGATCCAAGTCCCTTGCCGGAGAACCAGGAGACTGAAGACCAAGTAGTGCCTGAAGTACGGAATGCGGATTATGGGAACAGATTTCCAGTCCCATGGTGGGAGGAAGAAGTGCCCAAGGCGTTGGACCGGGCACAAGATGGCGGCAAGGAGGCCGTTATCTGTGAGGAAGAAAAGGCGCGGAAAATTGGCGCCGAAAGAAGAGCCTGGGGCTGGCCGGCGCCGAAGAAAAAGGACAGAGTACTCCGCCCAAAGAGGGGAGGCGCCAGCTCCAGGGCATTAAAGACGAAGAAAAGGAAAAAGAAGTACCTCGGCGGAGGAGTCGAGATGATGCGCAAGGCTGGGGGTGGAGTTTGTTCAAGAGCGGGAAACGAAGACCCGCCTCCACTTCCTCCAGTCTCAGCGTCGCCCGCCGCACCACCACCGTCTCGGGCAGAGACGCCATCACCACCAAGAGGTGCTGCAGCAGCTGTGCCGGAGGAGCCGTGCTACGCTCCGGTGTCTTTCAGGCGGATCCGCCGCCAGCCAGGACAAACTCTGGGGGCCTATATCCAGGCTCAAGCGGAAGAATGGAAGAGAGCCTGGCCCCCAGAGTAAGCTGTTCGCTCCAGCACCCGTGAAGACCGGAATTGTTGTAAACCGGCAGAAAGTTGCTTTTGTTGAAAAGTTTTACGGGCCTGTTGCCCTTCAGCAAAGACCGGGAGCGCTATTGAAGCCTCCGGGCACCTTCAGCAAAGACCGGGAGCGCTATTGAAGCCTCCGGGCACCTTCAGCAAAGACCGGGAGCGCTATTGAAGCCTCCGGGCGCACATCTAAGACCGGGAGCGCTGTTGAGCCTCCGGGCGCTGTCCAGAGACCGGGAGCGCTGTTGCGCCATCAAGCGCCCCTCAAGACCGGGAGCGCCGCTGAACTGGTGCCGCTGTTGAGGACTGAACCGAAAGGTTTTTATGTGTTTATGTTTTTATGTGTTTAAGAGCCTTGCCGGGAGGCTCGGATTTTAAGAGGGGAGGCATGTAGTGGGTGGGCCTACCCCCTACTAGTTTAGCATAGTTACCCAGCATTGTGATTATTAAAAGTGTTGAATTTTATGTTTTTATGTGATGTGTTAGGGCACCCCCTAGTGGCCGGGTGGGACGGCTGTTGCCACCGGGGAGGAGGAGTCGGCCGGATATCTAGGCTAGGTCTGAATGTGTGTGGAAAAGAGAGATCCGGGTCAGCGGAGTGCGAGCATCTGCAGCGGCAAGTGCGATAGTGTGAGCGGAACATCAAGGGACACCGGAGAGGAGGAGGTGGACGTAACCTCAGAGCCTATTCTGCCGGTGTGGGTCCGGTGTATGCTTGGCTGAATAGTGGGTGCCCGAAGGAAGTAGAGTACGGAGGGCATATCCCCACCCGAGGTGACGTTTGGTCAGAGTGTCCCCAGCTCCACTAATATTGCCGTGATCCGCTGACCGGAGTGGTTTTTACCGGAGTGTCTGTCAAGCTGTGAGATCCGGGACAGCAGTGTGTGCACTTGGGCAGAGTGTGAGCGAAACAGCACGGGACACCGGAGATAAGGAGGTGGACGCAACCTCAGAGCCTATTCTGCCGGTGTGGGTCCGGTGTATGCTTGGCTGAATAGTGGGTGCCCGAAGGAAGTAGAGTACGGAGGGCATATCCCCACCCGAGGTGGCGTTTGGTCAGGGTGTCCCCAGCTCCACTGAAAGTCTACAACTGCCTGTTTCTTTACTGTCTGCTGTTCGGATTATTGGACTGTGCTGAATAAATGTTCTCTTTTATTGCATTCAACTCCTGCCTGAAGTCTTTTTTGTGTAATGGAGAACGAAGACACTGACACACACTGTTTTAACTCTAAAGAAGTGATGAAGACAGGGATGGGCCTGCACCATAGTGCTGCCACGACTACACAGCCAGAGGCCTCCCTGCCTGGTCACTTCATATGTATATAGCAGAGCTAGGTGTGTATGTATATAGCAGAGCTAGGTGTGTATGTATATAGCAGAGCTAGGTGTGTATGTATATAGCAGAGCTAGGTGTGTATGTATATAGCAGAGCTAGGTGTGTATGTATATAGCAGAGCTATGTGTGTATGTATATAGCAGAGCTATGTGTGTATGTATATAGCAGAGCTAGGTGTGTATGTATATAGCAGAGCTATGTGTGCATGTATGTAGCAGAGCTAGGTGTGTATGTATATAGCAGAGCTATGTGTGCATGTATATAGCAGAGCTATGTGTGTATGTATATAGCAGAGCTATGTGTGTATGTATATAGCAGAGCTATGTGTGTATGTATATAGCAGAGCTATGTGTGCATGTATATAGCAGAGCTATGTGTGCATGTATATAGCAGAGCTATGTGTGTATGTATATAGCAGAGCTATGTGTGTATGTATATAGCAGAGCTATGTGTGCATGTATATAGCAGAGCTATGTGTGTATGTATATAGCAGAGCTATGTGTGTATGTAGCAGAGCTAGGTGTGTATGTATATAGCAGAGCTATGTGTGTATGTATGTAGCAGAGCTATGTGTGTATGTATGTAGCAGAGCTAGGTGTGTATGTATATAGCAGAGCTATGTGTGCATGTATATAGCAGAGCTATGTGTGTATGTATATAGCAGAGCTAGGTGTGTATGTATATAGCAGAGCTAGGTGTGTATGTATATAGCAGAGCTATGTGTGTATGTATATAGCAGAGCTATGTGTGCATGTATATAGCAGAGCTATGTGTGTATGTATATAGCAGAGCTAGGTGTGTATGTATATAGCAGAGCTAGGTGTGTATGTATATAGCAGAGCTAGGTGTGTATGTATATAGCAGAGCTAGGTGTGTATGTATATAGCAGAGCTAGGTGTGTATGTATATAGCAGAGCTATGTGTGTATGTATATAGCAGAGCTATGTGTGTATGTATATAGCAGAGCTAGGTGTGTATGTATATAGCAGAGCTATGTGTGTATGTATATAGCAGAGCTATGTGTGTATGTATATAGCAGAGCTATGTGTGTATGTATATAGCAGAGCTATGTGTGTATGTATATAGCAGAGCTATGTGTGTATGTATATAGCAGAGCTATGTGTGTATGTATATAGCAGAGCTATGTGTGCATGTATATAGCAGAGCTATGTGTGCATGTATATAGCAGAGCTATGTGTGTATGTATATAGCAGAGCTATGTGTGCATGTATATAGCAGAGCTATGTGTGTATGTATATAGCAGAGCTATGTGTGTATGTAGCAGAGCTAGGTGTGTATGTATATAGCAGAGCTATGTGTGTATGTAGCAGAGCTATGTGTGTATGTATGTGGCAGAGCTATGTGTGTATGTATATAGCAGAGCTATGTGTGTATGTATATAGCAGCGCTGTGTGTATGTATATAGCAGAGCTATGTGTGCATGTATATAGCAGAGCTAGGTGTGTATGTATATAGCAGAGCTAGGTGTGTATGTATATAGCAGAGCTATGTGTGTATGTATATAGCAGAGCTATGTGTGTATGTATATAGCAGAGCTAGGTGTGTATGTATATAGCAGAGCTATGTGTGTATGTATATAGCAGAGCTAGGTGTGTATGTATATAGCAGAGCTATGTGTGTATGTATATAGCAGAGCTATGTGTGCATGTATATAGCAGAGCTAGGTGTGTATGTATATAGCAGAGCTAGGTGTGTATGTATATAGCAGAGCTAGGTGTGTATGTATATAGCAGAGCTATGTGTGCATGTATATAGCAGAGCTAGGTGTGTATGTATATAGCAGAGCTATGTGTGTATGTATATAGCAGAGCTATGTGTGTATGTATATAGCAGAGCTATGTGTGTATGTATATAGCAGAGCTATGTGTGTATGTATATAGCAGAGCTATGTGTGTATGTATATAGCAGAGCTATGTGTGTATGTATATAGCAGAGCTATGTGTGTATGTATATAGCAGAGCTATGTGTGTATGTATATAGCAGAGCTATGTGTGCATGTATATAGCAGAGCTATGTGTGCATGTATATAGCAGAGCTATGTGTGTATGTATATAGCAGAGCTATGTGTGCATGTATATAGCAGAGCTATGTGTGTATGTATATAGCAGAGCTATGTGTGTATGTAGCAGAGCTAGGTGTGTATGTATATAGCAGAGCTATGTGTGTATGTAGCAGAGCTATGTGTGTATGTATGTGGCAGAGCTATGTGTGTATGTAGCAGAGCTATGTGTGTATGTATATAGCAGAGCTATGTATGTAGCAGAGCTATGTATGTAGCAGAGCTATGTGTGCATGTATATAGCAGAGCTATGTGTGTATGTATGTGGCAGAGCTATGTGTGTATGTATGTAGCAGCGCTGTGTCTGTATGTATGTATCCAGCAGAGCTGTGTGTGTTTGTCTGTATGCATGTATGATGTGTATCTATGTATGTCAGTGTATATGACTGTATAGATGTGTCAGTTCTATATGTATTTTTGTGAGTTTGTCGTTAAATATGTATATGTATGTGTACGTATGTGTGTGTCTGCATGTGGATGGGGCCCACTGGGACTCTTCCGCCCGGGGCCCACAAAAAACTGGAGCCGGCCCTGGCGGTGACGTCACTCCTGTGCGACTGCTGTGCTGAGTGCACAGAGCGCAGGGAGGGAGGACGCCGACCGCAGCACCGGGAGGACGAGCAGCAGTGGAAGGAGGAGAGCAGGGAGTACAGCATCAGTGGAACAAGGAGACGTCAGGACAGAGCAGCAGTGGAAGGAGGAGAGCGGTGAGTACTTGGTTTTTTTTTTATATATATATGAGTACACAGTGGTCAGAGGCCTGGAGTGGGGAGGCTGCATTATACTGTACATGGAGGCCTGGGGTGGGAAGGCTGGATGATACTGTACATGGAGGCCTGGGGTGGGGAGGCTGCATCTGTACATGGAGGCCTGGGGTGGGGAGGCTGCCTGATACTGTACAAGGAGGCCTGGGGTGGGGAGGCTGCCTGATACTGTACAAGGAGGCCTGGGGTGGGGAGGCTGCATGATACTGTACATGGAGGCCTGGGGTGGGGAGGCTGCCTGATACTGTACATGGAGGCCTGGGGTGGGGAGGCTGCCTGATACTGTACATGGAAGCCTGGGGTGGGGAGGCTGCCTGATACTGTACAAGGAGGCCTGGGGTGGGGAGGCTGCCTGATACTGTACAAGGAGGCCTGGGGTGGGGAGGCTGCCTGATACTGTACAAGGAGGCCTGGGGTGGGGAGGCTGCATGATACTGTGCATGGAGGCCTGGGGTGGGGAGGCTGCATGATACTGTGCATGGAGGCCTGGGGTGGGGAGGCTGCATGATACTGTGCATGGAGGCCTGGGGAGGCTGCATTATACTGTACATGGAGGCCTGGGGAGACTCCATTATACTGTACATGGAGGCCTGGGGAGGCTGGCAGCATTATTATACATGGAGGCCTGGGGAGGCTGGCTGCTATATTATACATGGAGGCCTGGGAGGCTGGCTGCTATATTATACATGGAGGCCTGGGAGGCTGGCTGCTATATTATACATGGAGGCCTGGGAGGCTGGCTGCTATATTATACATGGAGGCCTGGAGAGGTTGGCTGCATTATTATATATGGAGGCCTGGTGAGGCTGCATAATAAACATGAAGGACACCTTATACATTGAATATAGAGGTGTAATATACATAGAGGTCTATGAGGCTGCATTATACTGGAGGTCTATAGGGCTGCATTAAAATGGAGGTCGGGGGGGGCTGTATAATACAAAATGAAGGGACACCTTATACATGGAATATAGGGGTGAATTATACATGGAGGAGTATGGGGCTGCATAATACCATCTGAAGTTTTATGGGGTTGTGTTATAATACATATAGGACTATGGGGGCTGCATTATAATATATGGAGGACTATGGAGGCTACCTTATACATGGACTATGGAAGTGCATTATAAAACATGGAGGACTATGTGGTGCAGTATAATATATGGAGAACTATGGGGTGAATTTTAATACATGGAGAACTATGGGAAATGCATTATAATTGAAGGGCTACTTTATACATGGAGGATTATGGGGGTGCATTATAATATATGGAGGGCTATGTATCTGCATTCTAATATATGAAGGGTTATGTGAGACCCTTTATACAATTATTTGGAAGGCTATGTGGGGGCTGTTATAGTATTTTGAGAACTTTATACAGGGGGGACAAAGATACAAGTATGGGATGGAAATGTTTTGTGCTGAGGGAAAAAGGCTCTTTCCCTCAGCAGCCAACTTTCCCATGCTCTGCTATACATCTCTCAGCACCCAGCTTTCCCATGTTCTGATATACATCTCTCAGCACCCAGCTTTCCCATGTTCTGATATACATCTCTCAGCACCCAGCTTTCTCATGCTCTGATATGGGAAAGCTGGGTGCTGAGGACGAGATAAATATCAGAACATAGGAAAGCTGGGTGCTGATAGAGGGATTTCAGGGTGCTGTGGGTGAGAGCCAAGTGTCAGCGTCATTATCCTGTACCCCGAGTGTCAGTGTCATTATCCCTTACCCCATACCTCCCAACCGTCCCGGATACAGCGGGACTTTCACGCTTTACGTTGTTTGTCCCGTTGCCACGATCGGGACGGCCGGCTCCCGGGCTCCGCCCACCCACTCTCTCTCCGCCTCCCTGCTTTTCCCTCCTACCATCCCAGTAGACGTGGCATAACAGAGAGGAGCGCTGCCTGTGCTGCTGCTGGTACAGTAAAATCTCCCCAGCGCTGATTTCCCTCCCTCCCCCCCCCCTCACCCCCGGCCGGAGCCTCTCTGTGCGGTCGGCCGGCCGCCTGTCTGTGCGGTCGGCCGGCCGCCTTTCTGTGCGGGCGCCCCCCTGCCGCCTGTCTGTGCGGGCGCCCCCCTGCCGCCTGTCTGTGAAGGCGACCGGCCACCTCACTGTGTGGGCGACCGGCCGCCTCACTGTGGCTCCCTGCGTGTCCATGCTGGAGGCCTGCCGGCTGCCTGCGTGTCCATGCTGGAGGCCCGCCGGCTGCCTGCGTGTCCATGCTGGAGGCCCGCCGGCTGCCTGCGTGTCCATGCTGGAGGCCCGCCGGCTGCCTGCGTGTCCATGCTGAATGGGTGTGGATGGGGAGTGGATATGGGCGTGACTGTGAAATGGGTGTGGTTAGGGGGCGTGGCCTAAAAATTTGCCGCGGCGCGCTATGCGCGCCGCAAACTTTGTCCTTTTCCTTCTTTAAAAGTTGGGAGGTATGCCTTACCCCAAGTGTCTGTGTATGTGGAGGGGGGGCCCAGGTCTAAACTTTGCACCGGGGCCCATCCAACTCTAGTTACGCCACTGGTGACACATGAGCATTCAGAAAAGTCCAATCTATCAAAATATAAAATATATTAACTCAAACGATAAACACTGTAAAGAAAAAAGTCAAGAACGACAAAATTACTTTTTTTTGGGTTGCTGCAATCCCACAAAAAATGCTCTAAGAAGCGATCAAAACGTTATATCTATCGAAAGATGGAATTAATAAAAACATTGTCTCACCCCACAAAAAATAAGCTATTGCACACTTCTATCGATCGAAAAATTCAAATGTTACGGGTCTTGGAAAATGGCCACACAACCCCCCAATTTTATTTTTCTGCTACCTAGTTGCTTCCAAGGACCCCAGCTCCTGACCTCTCTCTCTCACTTCCTCTTACTCTGACTGACTGACTCCTGACCCTCCTGACCTTCCCTTAACCAACCACCCAAGTGGGTGACCATATTCCACTCAGTGTGTTCCTAGGATTTTAATTAGCTGTTGTATGCAACACCTTTTACATCAGGACCCATAACCAAGGAGGAGGTGGCTATTGCACAGAAGGGCAGATTGGACAATATCCTGTGACGACCTGATAGGACAGGGCGTCACATTCCCCTTTGGTTAAACGTAGCTCGAGCTACAGCACATCAGAGGTTTATTTATTTTTTTTTTTTCAAACTGCAAAAGTGGAAAAAAGAAACATTTTTATTTACAAATAGTTTTCACATCAGGGAGGCTGGATACTTAAACATTACATTATTTAAAGTTTGTCGTTCCAACGATGGAACGCTACTGGTTTAGTTAGTAACGGAGGCTCAACCTGCTCCGTTGCAGCCTCTTCCTGCAACAGTCCAGTCCCAATGTCCTGGATCCCATTAACCCGCCACCCAAACAACCTGACCCGCTGCATATCTATGGTAGGTCCGTGACCAGGTTAAGGTCCCGGGTGTTGTAATAGACGACTCTGGTGGGCATCGGTGGTGCAATTATTTACAAGAACACAAGTCTGTGTTGGTGACAAGTCCTATGACCATGGTCCATGTTTACTACTATATTTATAACGAAGTCCATGTACCGGGTGTATACACTATAAAAAATCTTCTCGTTAATCAAGTAATTTTTCTCTATTCATTCAAATCCTGTTCATTAGACAGTTATTTTCTAGCATTCTCTATATGAAAAATAACAAAGTTAGGAAAATAACAAACGAAACACAGATACCTAACAGTTCTATTATAACATTACACATTATTGAGTTACTGGGTCCCGTAGCCATGCTTCCTTGCGACTACGTACTACTGATGCCGGCACAAACTCTTCTTCAAGCATTTTGTGCTTGATCACCTCGAGGGCATATCAGCCCCGCTCAGTACAATGCCGGGTGTAGGTGACCATGTCCTCGGGTTCTAGATTTCAATCGGGATGTCCCCTGGGGAGGTGCTGTGCGACATCCCGTCGGGACACAAACACCCCGGCTGTGAAGTCTGCCTCCCAAATGAACCCCCATCCTTGCACGGGGCCAAATCGATTCACCAGACCACGGCACCATGGTCCACGGACTCGTGAAGCAGCGCTTCTCACCTGCTCCTTCTCCTGATGTGTACGGGTGGCAAGCTCCCGTCGTCGCCGGTCTCGTGTTACTATCTCCTGTTGCAGCTGCTGTTGGTGTTGTTCCCAGTAGGGGGCGTCAGCGTCCGGCCTCAGCTCCCTAGCTGGCTCTTGCTTTAAGTGTACTTTTGCGGCCCCAACAGCTGTTGGGATGCCGCACGGCGGTGGAACCGGCAGCTCTCCAGGCTCCACTCCATCGAGTAGATGTACCGACTGCTCCGCAGCTGGAGTTGCAGAGTCTGGATGCTCCGCCTCTAAGGACGGGCCCGGTGATGCAGCCAGGTCTGGTCTGGCCGGTGTCGGGGTGACCGCTGTTGTGACCGGGTCGAGGGACAGAATTGGGGGTTCTGCAGCTGTAACCTTATACACAGGGGCTGAAGGTTCCGCTGGCGTGGTTGGAGCAGACAGCTCGGCGTCTGCTGAGGATAGGGTAGGTGGTGGCGGAGTGCTCACCGGGAGCGGAGGCGGTCCGGATCCCTCAGCCGCATCGGCCGGATTGGGGCAGTCATTAGGTACTGGGTTACTGCCTACCCTCTCTTCACGTGGGATCTCAATCTCACGGGCTCGCACCGCCATCGCCAGGCTCATCTCTTCCCTCCAGTGGTTCAGTATAAACAGGAACTGCGTCCGCATTCTCCTGCACAGCTGCTCCATCTCTTTCTTCATACCAGGTCGCGGTCCCGGGAACAGCACGTTCCGGTGACCAGCTCCGCTCCGCCATCTTGACTCTGTGCTGTCCAGGAACGTTATGGCAGAGTCCTGGAGTCCCTGCTTCTCTTCCGCTGCTGCTACATGCCATCACACCCCCTTGGTTTTCACTCAGCACTTTGTCTGATCCTGTGGCCCTCTGGGAACTTCCGGTTCCAACCTCACTCTCAGGATGAAGGGCGGGGCTTCTGCTTTGCGCGCTTTTGTGGAGAAGACGGCGTTTTGGTGCCAAAAGATGGCGGAATTGTCGGGAAACAAGGGTTTTGACTCGTGGTTTTGGTCTTCAAGGCGCACGTCACCCAAGTAAGTGGGTCCTGCTCGTATCCTGTTTGTGACGCCAGGAATTTGAGGTGTGCCGCCCCCATGTCAGCAGCCGGGCTACTCGGATCCAGATCCATGGTGGCATCAGGGGCGCCCGGACCCGATTGTCATGCGGCCTCTCAAAATGAAGGGGGTATTTACAGAGGATTGTAGTTTTAGAGTTCGTGACACCACCCGTGGTGTGTGGTAAGGTGGAGTACCACCACTGCAGCTGGGAGTACCCGGGGGCAGTGGAGTGGGGCAGCTAGGTGTTTAACCCCTCCACGGGTAGAGGGATTGCCCCGGGACTTGGTGATGGTGTTTGGGGAGTGCCGTTGGGAGTGAAGGGGTCACTTTCGTACTCACTCAGTCCACAAAACTGATACCGACAACTTGATAAACCAAAGTTCTGGACACCGCTGCAGGGAGCTAGTTTGGGTCCCGTCCCCACTGATGTTGCCTGGTGATCTGTGATCTTCCTCTTGGCACTAAGTTCACTTGTCAGTTGGTCCCAGTAGTGTAGAACTAGTCGGGTCCCGCTCCCCAGTGTGGCTAACTGTGGGAGCTTGCTCTCATGGTTCACGCTTGGGATTTCCAGGACCGTTTTAGTGGAAAGTCCTATCCCCCTTGTTGCACTAGTACCCCGATTTTGGAGCAGATGGAGAGCGGATCTTGAAGGCTCCGTTCTCGTCGGGTCAATTGTGAGGTTGCCTGAAGCTACTCCCTGACCTAGGGTCCACGTACCCCGTCGTGCCCTGGTCCCAGCCCGGTGATGGTACAAGGCCGCCGGCTGTCCTCCTCGACAGTGCCGTGCCCCTTGTCACGATCCCCTGCGACCGGGGGTCCAGCTCCTACTAGGCCCAGACCACTGTCTGCTACCTAGTTGCTTCCAAGGAGCCCAGCTCTTGACCGCTTTCTCTCACTTCCTCTTATTCTGACTGACTGACTCCTGACACTCCTGACCTCCCCTAACCAACCCCCCAAGTGGGTGACCCTATTCCACTCAGGCCGTCCACTGGTGTGTCTGGTGGGTGTGGTGCAGAGTGTTTCTAGGATTTTAATTAGCTGTTGTAGGCAAAACCATAACCCATAACCAAGGAGGAGGTGGCTATTGCACAGAAGGGCAGATTGAACAATACCCTGTGACGACCTGATAGGCCAGGGCGTCATACAGTACCCTGTGGCGACTGAAGCCTCAGGGGCACCACACCCGCTCTACCCATAGTTGGAGGCGCAGGAGACATCGGATCATGCACAGTGCTCTTGTGAAGCCGACAAGCTTACAGCCGGCTTAGGAGGCCAAGCGATGCTGTAGGAATGAGACGCGCGCATGCACGAGATTTTTATGAGCCGGCGGTGATGTCAGCTCATTGAAATCATGGTATCCCGCCCACAGAGGCGATATCACGAAAAGAGGGCAGACTAGTCAGGGCAAAGCAACACTTTTGCGACTATTCCCAGTGCTTATTTTCATAGGGAAAATGTAAGTTATAAGCCCTTTTTTTTCTACTTTGTTTTTACTCAATATTATTAGACAGGGGTGGTTAGGCAGGGATTTTTAGCCCACACATGTCCCTGCTGGTAGGTTAGAGACAATATGGGACCTGACAGGTTCGCTTTAACGGGAACCTGTCACCGGATGTTCATAATACTTACCTAACGATCGGTGCAAAGCACACTGGTCAGACGGGCGTCTTCGTACTCCGGGTCCCGCGCCTCCTCTTTTGGCCATCTTCGCCCTCCTTCTGAAGCTCGAGTGGCTGACGCACTCTACGTCATCTACACTAGCCGACATGGAGGTCCTGTGCAGGTGAACTTTGATTTGTCCCACAATGTTCCACAAGAGCGACCCTGAAAGACATAAAAACAGAGTGTTATTAAAAAAATAAAGAAAACACCCTCATTCAACAATTTATTCCCCATCAAAATCCCAAGCAGATCTGCTGTAATCCACACGGAGGTCCCACGACATTCCCCAACACAGTGTTCCGGCCTATGAAGAACATTCAGAGAATGAATCCCATAGACTGGAACACTGCTAGCTGTCACGCTGTGCTGTGTGAGAACTGGTGCTGGCAGTGAACTGCGATGACCTAATGAGGTCACCGCAGATCACTGTAAGTGGGACACACAGTAGCATGAGAAGCGAGTGTGGCAGTGACATGTGGTGAAGTCAAAAGGTCACCTTAGTTCTGTGCCGCCGGCACTTGTGATACTTTGTGTGGGATCCACTGCACTGAACTGCGGTGAACTCATGATTTCACCGCTCCTCACAGCTGCTGGCTGTTCCTATGCTGTGTGACAGACTAGCTGTGAACTGTGGTGCGCTCATGAGGTCATTGCAGTTCACTGCTGGCGCCAGTTCTCACACAGCACAGCGTGAGAGCTGGCAGTGGCTGCTGTTCCAACCTAAGTGGTTCGTTCTCTGAATGTTCTTCATAGAATGGGACACTAACTTGGGAAATGTCGTGCGACCTCCATGTGGATTATGGTGGACCTGCTTGGTATTTTGATGGGGAATAAATTGGTGAATGAAGGTATCTCTTGTCTTTATTTCTTTAATAACTCTCTGTCTTTCAGGGTCGCTTTTCTGGAACACTGTGGAACCTCCATATGGATTATGGCATAACGTGAAGGCTTTTTATTTTTTTTATAATAAATTGGTGAATAAGGGATAGTGTCAGGGGTGTTTTTTGAAATAACATTTTTTTGTGTGTGTTTTTTACTATTTATATCTACTGGGTTAGTAATGGGGTGTTTGAAAAAACTCCCACCCATTACTAATGCCAGGGCTTGATTTCAGCTATCAATTCACAGCTAGCATCAACCCCATTAACCATTACCCCAATTGCCACCCCATCAGAGCAATAGGAAGAGTTTTAGGTGAAGTGCCAGGATTGGTACACCTAATGGACGAGCCACTACTGGGGCAACTGTGGCCTGCTATTTTTAGGCTGGGAAGGAACCAATAACCATGGCCCTCCCCATCTTGAGAATACCAGACCCCAGCTGTCAGCTTCACCTTGGCTGTTGATCCAATTTGGAGGGGGACCCCACATATTTCTTTTTTTCAAATTATTTATTTAATTTAAAATAAATAATTAAAAAAAACAGTGTGGGGTGTCCTCTGTTTTGGATTACCAGCCAAGGTAAAGCTGCCAACTGCGGGCTGCAGTTGTCTGCTTTACCTTAGCTGGCTACAAAAATAGGGGGGACCCCATGTCTTTGTTTTTTTATAAATTAAATTTATTTATTTTGATGCTAAATACCCTTTAGGGCCACATGAAAGGCACAAAAGGGCCTCAGCTGAGAATATTCAGGAGGGTGTGACATTATATAGGTGTTTTATCTCTATCTATCTATCTATCTATCCCTCTATCCATCTATCCATCTATCCATCCCTCTATCCATCTATCTATCTATCCATCTATCTATCCCTCTATCTATCTATCTATCTATCTATCTATCTATCTATCTATCTATCTATCTATCCCTCTATCTATCTATCCATCTATCTATCCCTCTATCTATCTATCTATCTATCTATCTATCTATCTATCTATCTATCTATCTATCCCTCTATCTATCCCTCTATCTATCTATCTATCTATCTATCTATCTATCTATCTATCTATCTATCTATCTATCTATCCCTTTATCTATCCATCTATCATCTAACTTGCTTTGTTATTGTTTCAACAACTCCCGCAGGTCAACAACAGCAACAACAGAGCTATATTTTACATACAGATGTGAATGAACCCTAAAGCTGATGGTGTCGTTGTCAGAGGAAATGTCATTCTGCTGAGAGTGAGACGGATGATGTTCCATATATTCCATAACACGCTTTGCTTAAAGGGAATCCGTCAGCAGGTTTTTGCTGTGTAATCTGACATCAGCATGAGGTAGGGACAGAGACCTTGATTTCAGAAATGTATCACTTAGTTTAATAGGTGCAGCACTTATGACAGAATCCCAATTTTCACTGTTGAAGGTTTAGCAGAGCTGTGAATAATCCCGCCCACACTAGCAGCTTGTTGTGTTTAGTGACAGAAAGCTGGTAATCAGTGGTGTGGGTGTGGTCAGACTAGGTTGTCCTGTGATGATAATCTCCTGCTGATAAAACAACTATTGTACTGAAACAGCAAAACACAGACTATTAAGTGACACATCACCGTAAAAAGGATCAGGAGCAGGGCAGATCAAAGTATTGTAGTGGGCATGTGCAGGACCTCAATGCCGGCTAGTGTGGATGACGTAGGATGTGTCATGTACCCAGGCTTCAGAAGAAGGAGGATAAAGATGGCCGAAAGAGGAGGTGCTGCACCCGGAGAACGGAGACACCCATTTTATTCATCTGCACCGCAGTGACCGTGTAGGTGAGTATTATAAAGTAATTTTTACGCTCTACACAGTGGTCTGGGTGGTGGCCGCAGTCTATAGTCACCAATTTTTTTATTTTTTTTATATTTTGCACAATTAAAAACAAATAATAATATTTAAACAAAACATTTAAACATTATTACTTTACATTTTTTCAGTTATTGAAAATTGTTTTTTTTTGACGATACCTTCCCTTTAAGGCTCCTACTCCATGTTGGCCACATGGGCATTTGCAGCGATAGACTGACTCATACCTTGTCTTTTGTATAGAAGCCTTCTGATCATGCTCCTATTTGGGCAAAGGTCCTTGTCATGGTCTCAACTGGAGAGATGGCAATCTTCTAGTGATCTAGTAATCTTTGTGTGTGATCCTGCTGATAAAAGACATCTTACAAAACATATCTGTCTGTGATCTGATCTTTAATCCCTCCCAGCGAGCAGCCGACTTGACTCCTGAGAGAAAACTCACTGTTTCTTCTAGAAGTTTCCAGACTCAATCACGTCACTGAACTCCTGGGCAGATTCACTGCTCCTTATGAAAAGGTGAATAGCAGTCTCTCAGTTTGCCACTGACCTTGAAAGTCCAGGTCGCCTAGGGACTGACACCCTGCCAATTGGTAGCTGGCCCCTCCAGAGATATCAACAGTTACTTCAGGACAGGACCGTCTCCATATTACACTCCTCTTGTCACCTCACACTGACTTCAATTTCACCTGCCACCCTCTGAATTTACCTCACACCTAAGCTCTTCCCCTATCTTCTTCTAGGGCTCACACATAAGCCTTGTCATTAGCTCAGGTGAACAGCCCCAGTAATTGAGTGTAGGCAAATGTTTGTATGTAGCGAACAGCAGAGAAAACTGAATCTCATTAAAGCTGGCAATACATGTTATACATTTTAAAATACACATGCAGCCATTATTTGTGCGCCACAACCTCATGGAGGGCTGTCCACCTGCTTGGGCTCTTGTCTTCTCCTTGGGGGTTTGGTAAGTGATTTCTATTTAACTAGGGGTGGCCTATTTATTATTGCTTCTAATTATAAAAAAAAGTCAAATATAGAATTTTTCAGATATATTTTGATAACTAAGAATTTTTTCTTTTCGATACCAGAAATCCCATTTTTTGTGCGTTTCAGGCAGGGCCTATAATTCATACATTCCTTCATGATGAGCGCGATGATCTGCCATCTGTGTTTGTATATGGGATGAGCTTTCCGTATCGATCGTCTATTCATTAGAGAAAATCCACTGAATGTCCATAGACACTGCAGCATCCGTCTAATTTATGTCTGGAGTGGACGAGCCTCCCCGCTGCGGTTTATCTCTTCTAAGCTGAAACAAAGCTGTCACGCATTATAATGTTTTAAAGTGGTAACTGGGAGCACTCCGAAAATTAATTAACTCCACCACCGAGGGTTAAATGTGAAAGGAAAAAAAAACAGATTATGAGGAGGATATCTCTCACTTTGGGTACACAATACCAAGAGCTCTCGCGGAAAGATTTAAAGGCCCAAGGGAATCCAGGTTAGGATTGTAATGAGTTTAATTGCCGCTAATGCTGAGGCCTCTCCATTATTAAATTAATATTATCACACATGTGAATTATAATTACTAGTCCAAATTAGCTTCTCAGCCTCAAAGGGCCCATTAAACTGGTTGGTTTACAATCTAAGACCCTTGAACTGAATCTTCCTAGTAAAATGGACTCATCCTAGTCTAATATACAGACTTGTCCATCAGACGCCAGATAGAGCAGTGTGATCTGTCACTGCACAGAACATGCATCCTCCAGAGTCCAGTGCTAGCGGCTTTACATATCACACTCAACATTGTGCTTGGTGGTGTACAGCTTGGCATTGTGCTTGGTGATGTATGGCTTGGCATTGTGCTTGGTGATGTACGGCTTGGCATAGTGCTTGGTGATGTATGGCTCAGCATTGTGCTTGGTGATGTATGGCTCGGCATAGTGCTTGGTGATGTATGGCTCGGCATAGTGCTTGGTGATGTATGGCTCAGCATTGTGCTTGGTGATGTATGGCTCGGCATTGTGTTTGGTGATGTACGGCTTGGCATAGTGCTTGGTGATGTATGGCTTGGCATTGTGCTTGGAGATGTATGGCTCAGCATTGTGCTTGGTGGTGTATGGCTTGGCATTGTGCTTGGTGATGTACGGCTTGGCATAGTGCTTGGTGATGTATGGCTCGGCATTGTGCTTGGTGATGTATGGCTCAGCATTGTGCTTGGAGATGTACGGCTCAGCATTGTGCTTGGTGATGTATGGCTTGGCATTGTGCTTGGTGATGTACGGCTTGGCATAGTGCTTGGTGATGTATGGCTCGGCATTGTGCTTGGTGATGTATGGCTCAGCATTGTGTTTGGTGATGTACGGCTTGGCATAGTGCTTGGTGATGTATGGCTTGACATTGGGTTTGGTGACATACAGGCTAGCATTGTACTTGGTGATGTACGGCTTGGCATTGTGCTTGGTGATGTACGGCTTGGCATAGTGCTTGGTGAAGTATGGCTCGGCATTGTGCTTGGTGATGTACGGCTCGGCATTGTGATTGGTGATGTACGGTTTGGCATAGTGCTTGGTGATGTACGGCTCGGCATAGTGCTTGGTGATGTACGGCTTGGCATTGGGCTTGGTGACATACAGGCTAGCATTGTGCTTGGTGACGTATGGCTCGGCATTGTGCTTGGTGATGTAAGGCTGCATGCAACTGTTCTGCCTTGAAGCTCGAAGCAGGCGCAATGTTTGTGCTGACGTTACCAGACATGGACTTTGTAGTTATGGGTAGTGATGGGCAAACCCAGACTGTAAAAGTCCACGGATGATACCTAGTATCAATGCACCAATCTCAAGCCTGGAGTTCTTAGGGAACTCCGGATAACTATACGGATCTGGCCAGCAGGATAATTAAAAAAAATAAATAAATAATAAAAAAAAGAAAATAGGAATAAAGCAGGAGCTTTATACTTACAGAGTTTCCTGTGTGGCTGTAACACTACTTCCGGGGCCCCTCATTAACCCTCATACATATTCACTGCTTCCACCGCCCACTGGCAGTCCCAGAGTATCTGATTGGTTGCAGTCAAACCATGCCCCCACCCAGTGTAACAGCGTGTCTGACTGCTTGGAATCACACATGCTGTCTGTATCCCTATAGTGGTATAAAAATAAATACACAAATAAATAAAACATTGGTGTAGGGTCACACCATATTATGATACCCAGCACTGATAAAGCATACAGCTACAGGCTGCAGCCCCCAGCCGTGTGCTTATCTTGGCTGTGTATAAAAATATGAGGGACCCCATGTTGCATTTTATGATATAAATAAATAATGAATAAAACAGTGTGCAGTCTCTCCCAATTTTGATACTCAGCCACGATGAAGCTGGGGGCTGGTATTCTCAGGCTGGGGACACCCATGGTTATTGGGCCCCCCCAGCCTAAAAATAGTAGCCTGCAGCCACCCAGAATTGTCGCATCCATTAGATGGTACAATCCCAGCACTTTACCTTGCTCATTCTAATTGCTCTGGTGTGGTGGCAATCGGGGCAATATAAGGGGTTAATGACAGCTCACAGTTGCCACTAAGTCCTAAATTAGTAATGAAAGGCATCTATGATACCCCCATTACTAATCTGTAAGTGAAAAGAAATAAACACAAACACCAAAAAATCCTTTATGTGAAATAAAATACAAAATAAGCCCTCTTTATCCAATTTATTAACCCCAAACACCCAGTTCCGACTTAATCCGCATGAGATCCCACGACGATTCAGGCTCTGCTTCATAGTGAAGTTACAGGACACGGGCACATTAGAAAACATGACCGCACGTTGTGGCTTCAGGGAGAGACTGACTGAGTCTTAGCTGTGAGAGGTGACATCGCTCAGTTTATCTGTGGTCACAGCTGGAGGTTCCCAGGGTCCCCCACCTGTGACTGCAGGTAAACTGACCTCAGGTGACCTCTTTGAACTCAGTGACCTCACCTCAGGTTAACTGAGTTCACAGACTTGCATCTCCTGGCAGAAAAAAAACAATTTTTTTTGCCAAGGGATGCAGATCTGGTGCTGAAATATATACACAATATTCCTGCACCAAATATGGATCTTCTGGCAAAAAAACTCCTATATGAATACTGCATCGTTGAATAAATCTCTTTCCCAGGATCCTGCATACATCTGCTTATAACTGCAGCGTGGCTTTTAACTCCTCCTTTCATTGTCTGCTTTTCTAAATCTATCTTTTTTTTTTGTTGTTCCTTCTCCTTTCCATTCCTGAGATACTGTATGTCCCCTCTTACCTATGTGAAAATATAGTCTGTATTGCCAAATAGGCAAACTCCTCAAATATTTTCTGGGTGCTTTTAATTGCGATCTCTTAAAAAGTCACACATTTTTCTAATAAAAGTACTTTGCTATATCCTCGCAGAATATTTGTAGTTGTGAGTACTTGTGTAACATTTTTAGTTTTTGACCCCTTTTTGAATATTGACATCACATGAGCTATACTATCGGCCAGTCCTGCGGTACTGACCCTGTTATGAAATCCGGAGAGGTGAGAAATAATAATCATGGTACTTAAAGGGGAGGTTCACTACTCTGCAATAGTGGCCAAATCCTTGTAAAACTGATAGGGAAGGCTTTTTTCAAATATGTTGTTCAGCTAGTTCTGCCTCTGAGTGGCGCTATTGCGGTCCGCTCATCCCCATGAAGTGATCCCCGAGGCTCCGTGACCTCTGAGATTCGGTGATGTCAAGTCAACTTCCGGTTGACCTGACATCACCAAGATGGACCGCAGTCTTCCTGAGTGACTGGGCTTTGGGGGGTGTTTCACCGCTCATCACAGCCCAGCATCTCCCTGTTCCCTCCTTTACTACAGAGTGCCGCAAGCAGGAGCGATGTTGGGTTGTGATGAGTGGTTAAACACTGCCCACAGCCCAGTCACTGAGGAAGACTCAATCCGGCTACGGTGATGTCGGGTCAACAGGAAGTTGACGTGATACCACCAGATCTCAGAGGTCATGGATTCCGGGGTGGGGTCACTTCATGGGAATGAGTGGACTGCAATAGCGCTGCTGAAAGACAGAATTGGTTGAACAAGGTATTTAGAAAAAGCCTTCCCTATAGGTTTTACAGAGATGTGGCTACTATTACAGAGTAGTGACCCCTCTCTTTAATTCCCGCAGTTCTCGGGGGGTGATTGCTCCTGATTTGTCTATTTTAGTGTTTTTGAGGTGGCGCTGTATTTTATGGTAGCCCTGATCATGTCATCTGTCATGGAATTTACTTGTATAAATTCTATGGAGAACAGGGAGATTAATACACTCATCAACAACAAAAGGACAAGCCGCAAGGTTGTGAAAATCGAGAAAATTGCGGGTGCTGGTAAAATCTGCAAATGATCAAATTTTCAAGTGCTTATCCCTGGTAGAAGACATGTAAGCCACATTTTTTAGCCAAAGAAATTGCAAAAATAGGATGAAGTCTTGTGGGATGATTGTACGATGCTTCTTATTGCTCTACTTGCCAGTTATCGCGATGAATCTAAGAGGGACAGAATCCTTTAAGTGAGGGACCTTGATTTATCACACTGGCAGATTGCTGTGCCCGTAGACCAAAAATGTTAGCACTGTTCAACGTTGTGTTGTTCCGGGGGTTAAGAGAACAACAACGAACTGGAAGGTGCAAAGAGGCAAACCTCTACTTGGACAGATGGTCACATTATAAAAATGGTGCGTAGTGATTCATTCTGTACTGCAAGCGAATTGGACATCACATACCAAGCCTAAGCTATCTACACATACCAGCAGAAGATGTTTGCATGACATTGGGCTACGAGCCAGAAGTCCACCTACACATGTCCATTGACCTCACGCCACTGGTCTCAAAGGCTTTCATAGAGCAGAACAAGACAGAAATTGAGATCTGTCCTCTTCAGCGATGCTTCCCACTCTTGTCTTGCCACAATGATAGTTGGAGATTGAGGGAACATCACACTGGTCTTACTCCTGGGATTATGATTTGAGGTGGCCCAGGTGCCATTTTTCAACATGATAATACTAGGCTACATGTTGCTGTGTTATTATGAGCAGCCTATAGGGCCTATACTTGCTACCATGGCCTGCAGAGTCACCAGACTCGTCTCTCATTGAGCACATCTGGGATGCAATGAACCAGCAATAGCAAAGAGAGCTGCCAGCAGTGGATCTTTATGATTTCCATGCCCAAGTACATTCAGCGAGGCAGAACATTCTTAAGACAATCATTAATAACCTCTTTGATAGCAGTCAGGGCTATAAATGCGGGTATTTCTTTGTGTAAGGTTCATGTAGTGCCCCTGAAGCCATCAGGGAGCTACAAGGTTCTGCATACTCACCAGTGCCAGTCACACACAAACACTCCAGGTAATCCCAGTTTTCCCCAACAATCCCCCATGCAATGGTACAGGGCTAGGGTCGGACCAATGGATGGCCGCTTAGAGGTGGAGCCAGTCCAGTCCACTAGTTGACCAGGTGGGAGGGGCGGACTGAGGACAGACAGTCAGATAGTCTGAGGAGTTGAGGAGTGAAGGTGGACAGGAGACGCACTGACACGGAGTTGACAGTAACCTGGTACCCAGGAGAGTAGTTGCTGATGGAGTACAGTGGAGTAATCCTGGAACTATGCACCAACGGCGTACAGGACCCTAGGACAAGCAGAAGCTCCAAGCAGGCCTGTGAAAAACTGCACAGCGAGGGGACATCAAGGACCTCGCTGACCCTAAAAATCTGAGACTCAGTAGCAAAGAGAGAGACAGGACTAAAGACTCCAACCCCACAGGGTTCACGCTACCGTCATACGGACAGCAGTGGAAAGAAACACCACCGGACAGGGACCCACAGTTGCTCTACACCACAGGGACCCACTAACCAGAGACAGGTGCAGGGGAAGAAGGTACCAGATTACTACACTGACACTGGGACAAAGGTGACCTGAAGGTGAAACCTGACGACCTCGGGTGACCAGTTACCAAAAGAAAGTGAGTAAAGAACCAGTTGTACTTAACCCCTTGTGTGGACTACCTTCTTCCGACACCCGTCATTACACCTACCCTCTGGGGCCTGGCCCTGCTTGCGGAGTGTCTAACATCCAAACTGCCATTAACACCAGCCCCAGTAGTGGACATTGTGCAGCGGCGGCTCCTTCTACATAGCCGCAACACCACAAGTGGCGTCACGTGTGAACACTAATCTAATCCCCTGTAAATATTCCCCTTTACAAAAAGGGCCCAGGGCACGGGACCGGGCAATGGCCACCAAAGTGACATTCTCCAGATATTCACTGCCCGGGACCGAGTACCCCATATCCCTGGGCGCGCCACTCATACTCAATACGGAATAAAAAAAGATGCTTTGACAATTGTTGCTTCCATTTTATCATCATATGCATTTAATTAACATGTGGTTTTCCATAATTTCATGACTTTTCCTTCTTGGTTTTGCACTTTCAATATTTAGAATTGTAGATTGTCCTTTGCCTCATCCTCTTCCACCATTACACCCAGATTATTTTTGAGGGGGCTAACACTTTCATTTTATGTAATTGAAGAATATTTGTGGCGCATTCTTACTGGCAGAACACCTGACCACAATCCTATCAAGGCTGCGGTTATCCAGGTTACTTGTGCACCTTTTTCTACCACACTTTTTCCTTCCACTCAACTTTCCATTAATATGGTTGGATACAGCACTCTGTGAAAATACATCTTCTTTAGCAATGACCTTTTGTGGCTTACCCTCCATGTGGAATGTGTCAATGACTGTCTTCTTGACATCTGTCAACACAGCAGTCTTCCTCATGAATGTGTAGCCTACTGAACCAGACTAAGGGACCATTCTAAACACTTAGGAAGCCTTTGCAGGTGTTTTGTAGTAATTATTCTAATTTTCTGAGATAATGACTTGGGTTTTCAATGGCTGTAAGCCCTAATCATCAACATTAACAGAAATAAACACGTGAAAAAGATCCCTCTGTGTGTAATGACTCTATATAATATATAGGAATAGACCCCTCTGTGTGTAATGACTCTATATAATATATAGGAATAGATCCCTCTGTTTGTAATGACTCTATATAATATAGAGGAATAGATCCCTCTGTGTGTAACAATGCTACATAATATATAGGAATAGATCCCTCTGTATGTAATGGCTCTATATAATATATAAGAATAGATCACTCTGTGTGTAATGACTATTTAATATATAGGAATAGATCCCTCTGTGTGTAATGACTCTATTTAATATATAGGAATAGATCCCTTTGTGTGTAATGACTCTATATAATATATAGGAATATATCCCTCTGTGTGTAATAACTCTATATAATATATAGGAATAGATCCCTATGTGTGTAATGACTATATAATATATAGGAATAGATCCTTCTGTGTGTAATGACTCTATATAATGTATAGAAATAGATCCTTCTGTGTGTAATGACTCTATATAATATATAGGAATAGATCCCTCTGTGTGTAATGACTCTATAAAATACAGTGCCTACAAGTAGTATTCAACCCCCTGCAGATTTAGCAGGTTTACACATTCGGAATTAACTTGGCATTGTGACATTTGGACTGTAGATCAGTCTGGAAGGGTGAAATGCACTGCAGCAAAAAAGAATGTTATTTCTTTTTTTATTTTTTTTTTTAAATTGTGAAAAGTTTATTCAGAGGGTCATTTATTATTCAACCCCTCAAACCACAAGAATTCTGTTTGGTTCCCCTAAAGTATTAAGAAGTATTTCAGGCACAAAGAACAATGAGCTTCACATGTTTGGATTAATTATCTCTTTTTCCAGCCTTTTCTGACTAATTAAGACCCTCCCCAAACTTGTGAACAGCACTCATACTTGGTCAACATGGGAAAGACAAAGGAGCATTCCAAGGCCATCAGAGACAAGATCGTGGAGGGTCACAAGGCTGGCAAGGGGTACAAAACCCTTTCCAATGAGTTGGGCCTACCTGTCTCCACTGTTGGGAGCATCATCCGGAAGTGGAAGGCTTATGGAACTACTGTTAGCCTTCCACGGCCTGGACAGCCTTTGAAAGTTTCCACCCGTGCCGAGGCCAGGCTTGTCCGAAGAGTCAAGGCTAACCCAAGGACAACAAGGAAGGAACTCCGGGAAGATCTCATGGCAGTGGGGACATTGGTTTCAGTCAATACCATAAGTAAAGTACTCCACCGCAATGGTCTCCGTTCCAGACGAGCCCATAAGGTACCTGTACTTTCAAAGCGTCATGTCAAGGCTCATCTACAGTTTGCTCATGATCACTTGGAGGACTCTGAGACAGACTGGTTCAAGGTTCTCTGGTCTGATGAGACCAAGATCGAGATCTTTGGTGCCAACCACACACGTGACGTTTGGAGACTGGATGGCACTGCATACGACCTCAAGAATACCATCCCTACAGTCAAGCATGGTGGTGGCAGCATCATGCTGTGGGGCTGTTTCTCAGCCAAGGGGCCTGGCCATCTGGTCCGCATCCATGGGAAGATGGATAGCACGGCCTACCTGGAGATTTTGGCCAAGAACCTCCGCTCCTCCATCAAGGATCTTAAGATGGGTCGTCATTTCATCTTCCAACAAGACAACGACCCAAAGCACACAGCCAAGAAAACCAAGGCCTGGTTCAAGAGGGAAAAAATCAAGGTGTTGCAGTGGCCTAGTCAGTCTCCTGACCTTAACCCAATTGAAAACTTGTGGAAGGAGCTCAAGATTAAAGTCCACATGAGACACCCAAAGAACCTAGATAACTTGGAGAAGATCTGCATGGAGGAGTGGGCCAAGATAACTCCAGAGACCTGTGCCGGCCTGATCAGGTCTTATAAAAGACGATTATTAGCTGTAATTGCAAACAAGGGTTATTCCACAAAATATTAAACCTAGGGGTTGAATAATAATTGACCCACACTTTTATGTTGAAAATTTATTAAAATTTAACTGAGCAACATAACTTGTTGGTTTGTAAGATTTATGCATCTGTTCATAAATCCTGCTCTTGTTTGAAGTTTGCAGGCTCTAACTTATTTGCATCTTATCAACCCTGCTAAATCTGCAGGGGGTTGAATACTAATTGTAGGCACTGTATATAGGAATAGATCCTTCTGTGTGTAATGATTCTATATAATATATAGGAATAGATCCCTCTGTGTGTAATGATGACTCATGGAAAACTAGGAAAACAGTGGAAGCGGCGTAAGGTGTAAGGAAAGCGCATAGGTTAGTTTAAGGTTTTTTTTTTGTTTTTATGCAATTTTATCCCTCCGCTCCATTAAAATTTGGGGTGTGGAGATGTCAGAGCATAGTAAATGTCTTTTCAGGGCAATAGGGGCACTTTCAGATTGAATTTTATATGGACTGAAATTATGGTGCCGGCTGATTGGAGCGAGTGTTCGGCGAACTATTTTTTGGGAGATTGGCTCATCTCTAATCAAACCCATAAATGACCATAAGTCAAAGAGTTATCAAAATGCACGAATAATACAAGATGGTAAATTCACTACGTGCTACATTTGTTGTAAGCGCAGAATGGCGGATTACGTGGATTCTGCATAAAATCTCACCCAGCGTTTATTCCATACACACGGAGAGAATCAATTAACACTATCACGACTAACATCTCCTCCGTAAGCACAAAACAAGCGGCCGGGGTAATCTTAATTAGAAAATGAGAAACAAAGCGAATTTCCTTAAAGATCCCCATTATGTGGCGTTAGATAAACCCAATTTGAACAGCCCCTTGGGGCATCTTCTTCAGATAGGGCCAAGGTGATGCTCCCCTAAAGGACATCGCGGCGGACGGTTCTTCTCGTAGACAACCACAAAGGCCGGTGTGCTTCCTCAGCAGGTCCTCCAATAAACCTTCAAGGGGAAATGTTCCCTCAGGCTCCTAAATAAAAAAAAAAACCCTCTTAATCCATAGAGTCTTTGCAACAATATAAAAAAAAATCATCCGAGTCCAATGTTGTACTAGTAAAGCCCCTCATCTTTGTGTTTCTTCCATTTATTTTCACCGGAGACATCCAGGGAGGGGGCGACGAAGCTGCTGAGAAACACCGCAGACGGTTTAACGATTTCAAATGAGCTCTGACTCTGGTGAAAATCTGACAATTACACATCAGGATGGCAGATGATGGCTAAAATTACCAGAAATCAATATTCTCACCGGGTGTCCCAGGCTGATAAGACCCACCAAGACAATGTTGACTATTAAAGTGGACAGCTTGAGATATTACACTATTAGTTATGCTATTTTTAATAATCTATAATATTTGGGCTATAATTAATTAATTATACGGGTCAGATAGTATCTAAGGCTGGAATGAGGTCTGAAGGGTCTATTAAGGTTGGTAATGAGAAAGGAGAAATCTAATCTAAAGGCTAAAATCCATGAAACACCGGCGACTGTAGATACATACAGCCTCATTTACACATGCATGGGTATATATATATATATATACATACTGTATGTATGCAAGTAGTCCTGCAACATATCTACACTGTGTATTAAAATATATTCAAGATATGTATAATATATAAATACTGTATTTATATATATATATATATATATATATATATATATATATATATGCATGTAGTCCTGCAATATGTCTACTCTGTGTATTAAGATATATGGAAGATATGTATTTATACTAGACCACTTAGTATCTGTAAAGTCTACCCAGTATATCAATTATCTAAATTATTATCATTTATTATATACAGTGGAACCTTGGTTAATGAGAACAATCCGTTCTGGGACTGTGCTTGTTAACCAAATTACTCGTTCAGCAAAGCAACATTTCCCATAGGAAATCATTGCAATGCAGACAATTCGTTTCACAACTTGTTAAATGTCCCATCCTGGTCCCCTATTGTGCCATTCCATACAAATACACACAAGCACGCACGCACGCACACGCACATATTATGTTCACCTCACCTTCCGTTCCATCACCGGCCTCCTGGGACTTGCTGTTCTCCGGTACGTGCTGTGTATCGGGTTACCATCATGGGGAGGGCGGACCTTCCGCTGTCAGAGCGCTGACGTCAAAGGCAGGAGCCGCTTGCCTCTGATTGGCCAGCGCGTTGCCTTTGAGTAGTGTCTGACAGAGGAAGTTCCTGCTTCGTCGCCATGCTTGCCGATACACATCCTGGAGCGGCGAAGTACAGGACACAGGAGGCCGGCGATGGAACGGAAGGTACACATATTATGCTTACCTTACCTTCCGTTCCATTGCCGGACTCCTGGGTCTTGAAGTTCGCCGCGAGGATTTCTCCCTTGTCATGATGAGCCGGCGAACTACAAGAACCATGAGACCGGCGATGGAACGGAAGCTAAAGTAAGCATAATACTGTATGTGTGTGCGTGCGTGTTTGTTTGTGCGTGTGTTTGTGTGTGTTTGTGCATGCGTGTGTGTTTGTGTGGACTGCAAGTGCGGGTCAGAGCGTGGTGGATGTACGGAACCGGAAGTGTGTGCGGTGAGGATTTTGCTCGTACAGCAAAGCTTTCTCGTAAACCGAGTTACAAATTTACAGAAAGCTTTGCTTGTTAAGCGAAATTCTTTTTAAGTGAGTTATTCATTAAGTGAAGTTCCACTGTATAATGTATATCTATGTGCAGTCATGGCCAAAGGTTTTGAGAATGCTACAAATATTAATTTTTACAAAGTCTACTGCTTAAGTTTTTCTAATGGCAATTTGCATATACTCCAGAATGTCATAGAGTGATCAGCTTAACAGCAATTACTTGCAAAGTCAATATTGGCTAAGAAAATGAACGTTAACCCCCAAAACACATTTCAACATCATTGCATTCCTGCCTTAAAAGGAGCAGCTAACATTGTTTTAGTGATTGTTCCATTACCACAGGTTTGGGTGTTGATGAGGACAGGGCTCGCGATCAATCAGTCATGATTAAGTAAGAATGACACCACTGGACACTTTAAAAGGAGGCTGGTGCTTGGTATCATTGTTTCTCTTCAGTTAACCATGGTTATCTCTAAAGAAACACGTGCAGCCACCATTGCTCTGCACAAAAATGGCCTAACAGGGAAGAGTATTGCAGCTACAAAGATTGCACCTCAGTTAACAATCTATCGCATCATCAAGAACTTCAAGGAGAGAGCTTCCATTGTTGCCAAAAAGGCTCCAGGGCGCCCAAGAAGGACCAGCAAACGCCAGGACCGTATCTTAAAACTGTTTCAGCTGCGGGATGGGACTACCAGCAGTCCGAGCTAGCTCAGCAATGGCAGCAGGCTGGTGTGAGTGCTTCTGCACGCACTGTGAGGCGGAGACTGCTTGAGCAAGGCCTGGTTTCAAGGAGGGCAGCAAAGAAGCCACTTCTCTCCAGAAAAAACATCAGGGACCGACTGATATTCTGCAAAAGGTACAGGGAGTGGACTGCTGAGGACTGGGGTAAAGTCATCTTCTCAGATGAATCCCCTTTTCGATTGTTTGGGACATCTGGAAAACAGCTTATTAGGAGAAGAAGAGGTGAGCGCTACCACCAGTCTTGTCTCATGCCAACTGTTAAGCATCCTGAAACGATTCATGTGTGGGGTTGCTTCTCAGCCAAGGGAATCGCACCACTCACAGTCTTGCCTAAAAACACAGCCATGAATAAAGAATGGTACCAGAATGTCCTCCAAGAGCAACTTCTCCCAACTGTCCAAGAGCAGTTTGGCGCCCAACAATGCCTTTTCCAGCATGATGGAGCACCTTGCCATAAAGCAAAGGTGATCACTAAATGGCTCATGGAACAAAACATAGAGATTTTGGGTCCATGGCCAGGAAACTCCCCAGATCTTAATCCCATTGAGAACTTGTGGGCAATCATCAAGAGACGGGTGGACAAACAAAAACCAACAAATTCTGGCAAAATTCAAGCATTGCTTATGCAAGAATGGACAGCTATCAGTCAGGATTTGGTCCAGAAGCTGATTGAGAGCATGCCAGGGAGAATTGCAGAGGTCCTGAAGAAGAAGGGTCAACACTGCAAATATTGACTTGCTGGATTAACTCATTCTAACTGTCAATATAACCTTTTGGTCTCATAATATGATTGCAATTATATTTCTGTATGTGATGTAAACATCAGACAAACACAATTAAAAACCAGAGGGCAACAGATCAGGTGAAAATATAATTTTGGTGTCATTCTCAAAACTTTTGGCCATGACTGTATATAGAAATATATATGTAAATACACACACAGTATATACACAGAAAGGGGCGCTGGGCTAGTATTACAATGGCCATTTCAATATTCTAAATACCTCCAAAAATATTTATTAGGTAGAATTTATTGTGGTTTTGCAGTGTGCGACTGTTCCTTTTTTTCCCTCATATTTTTTTCTGATATATATATATATATATATATATATATATATACTGCTCAAAAAATAAGGGGAACACTAAAATACCATTGTGCTGTTTAAGTGTTCCCTTTATTTTTTTGATATACAGTTAGGTCCAGAAATATTTGGACAGTGACACAATTTTCGCGAGTTGGGCTCTGCATGCCACCACATTGGATTTGAAATGAAACCTCTACAACAGAATTCAAGTTGTACTCCGGCTCACTTTTTTGTTTTTATGTAGTTTTTTTGTATTCAGTACAAACAGGGAGTGGCCCCCTTCTTAGCGAGCTGGACATTTCATTCTGTGAATCCCCCTGACTGTGTGTGTCCTGTTGGGACCCGGTCGCTCTCAGCCCTTAGCCACATTGAGGCCTATTTTAGACCCATGGTAAGGTTTTAATATTAGAGAGTGTAGGTACTATCCCAACTGGGTACACCTTGACGTTTTGGTGGGATAGCTTTATGCTTTTTTTGATCAAAAACAGTGTTTACTAAGTACCCTATGTTTATATGCACTATGCTTTTATTTAGTTACAGCAGGGTATGTTTTCACAATTTTTTTTTTTTCCTTGGTTTCTCTTTGTCTCATGGCCAGTGTGAACATGGTCTCACAAGTTCCATGTATACCATCTCATACTCCGGCTCACTTTTTTGTTTTTTTGTTTTTAAACAGAATTCAAGTGCAGATTGTAACGTTTAATTTGAAGGTTTGAACAAAAATATCTGATAGAAATTGTAGGAATTGTCACATTTCTTTACAAACACTCCACATTTTAGGAGGTCAAAAGTAATTGGACAAATAAACCAAACCCAAACAAAATATTTTTATTTTCATTATTTTGTTGCGAATCCTTTGGAGGCAATCACTGCCTTAAGTCTGGAACCCATGGACATCACCAAACGCTGGGTTTCCTCCTTCTTAATGCTTTGCCAGGCCTTTACAGCCGCAGCCTTCAGGTCTTGCTTGTTTGTGGGCCTTTCCGTCTTAAGTCTGGATTTGAGCAAGTGAAATGCATGCTCAATTGGGTTAAGATCTGGTGATTGACTTGGTCATTGCAGAATGTTCCACTTTTTTGCCCTCATGAACTCCTGGGTAGCTTTGGCTGTATGCTTGGGGTCATTGTCCATCTGTACTATGAAGCGCCGTCCGATCAACTTTGCGGCATTTGGCTGAATCTGGGCTGAAAGTATATCCTGGTACACTTCAGAATTCATCCGGCTACTCTTGTCTGCTGTTATGTCATCAATAAACACAAGTGACCCAGTGCCATTGAAAGCCATGCATACCATTGCCATCACGTTGCCTCCACCATGTTTTACAGAGGATGGGGTGTGCCTTGGATCATGTGCCGTTCCCTTTCTTCTCCAAACTTTTTTCTTCCCACCATTCTGGTACAGGTTTATCTTTGTCTCATCTGTCCATAGAATACTTTTCCAGAACTGCGCTGGCTTCATGAGGTGTTTTTCAGCAAATTTAACTCTGGCCTGTCTATTTTTGGAATTGATGAATGGTTTGCATCTAGATGTGAACCCTTTGTATTTACTTTCATGAAGTCTTCTCTTTACTGTTGACTTAGAGACAGATACACCTACTTCACTGAGAGTGTTCTGGACTTCAGTTGATGTTGTGAACGGGTTCTTCTTCACCAAAGAAAGTATGCGGCGATCATCCACCACTGTTGTCATCCGTGGAGGCCCAGGCCTTTTTGAGTTCCCAAGCTCACCAGTCAATTCCTTTTTTCTCAGAATGTACCCGACTGTTGATTTTGCTACTCCAAGCATGTCTGCTATCTCTCTGATGGATTTTTTCTTATTTTTCAGCCTCAGGATGTTCTGCTTCACCTCAATTGAGAGTTCCTTAGACCGCATGTTGTCTGGTCACAGCAACAGCTTCCAAATGCAAAACCACACACCTGTAATCAACCCCAGACCTTTTAACTACTTCATTGATTACAGGTTAACGAGGGAGACGCCTTCAGAGTTAATTGCAGCCCTTAGAGTCCCTCGTCCAATTACTTTTGGTCCCTTGAAAAAGAGGAGGCTATGCATTACAGAGCTATGATTCCTAAACCCTTTCTCCGATTTGGATGTGAAAACTCTCATATTGCAGCTGGGAGTGTGCACTTTCAGCCCATATTATATATATAATTGTATTTCTGAACATGTTTTTGTAAACAGCTAAAATAACAAAACTTGTGTCACTGTCCAAATATTTCTGGCCCTGACTGTATATATATATATATGCTGTATATATGTATATGCTGTGTGTGTGTATATATATTATATACAATTATTAGGCAAGTTGTATTTTGGAGGATTTTTTTTTATTATTGATCAACAACTATGCTCTCAATCAACCCAAAAGACTCATAAATATCAAAGCTTAATATTTTTGGAAGTTGGAGTGTTTTTTTTTTTTTTAAGATTTGGCTATCTTAGGAGGATATCTGTTTGTGCAGGTAACTATTACTGTGCAGAATTATTAGGCAACTTAATAAAAACCAAATCTATTCCCATCTCACTTGTTTATTTTCACCAGGTAAACCAATATAACTGCACAAAATGTAGAAATAAACATTTCCGACATGCAAAAACAAAATCCCAAAAAATATGTGACCAATATAGCCCCCTTTCTTTCTGATGACACTCAGCAGCCGACCATCCATAGATTCTGTCATTGCTTGATCTGTTTACGATCAACGTTGTGTGCAGCAGCCACCACAGCCTCCAGACACTGTTCCGAGAGGTGTACTGTTTTCCCTCCCTGTAGAGCTCACATTTTATGAGGGAGCACAGGTTCTCTATGGGGTTCAGATCAGGTGAACAAGGGGGCCATGTCATTATTTTTTCATCTTTTAGACCTTTACTGGCCAGCCACGCTGTGTAGTAGTTGGATGTATGTGATGGAGCATTGTCCTGCATGAAAATCATGTTTTTCTTGAACGATACTGACTTCTTCCTGTACCACTGCTTGAAGAAGTTGTCTTCCAGAAACTGGCAGTAGGTCTGGGAGTTGAGCTTCACTCCATCCTCAACTGAAAAGGTCCCACAAGTTGATCTTTGATGATACCAGCCCATACCACTACCCCACCTCCACCTTGCTGGTGTCTGACTAGTAGTGGAGCTCTCTGCCCTTTACTGATCAGCCTCTGGCCCATCCATCTGGCCCATCAAGAGTCACTCATTTCATCAGTCCATAAAACCTTTGAAAAATCTCTCAAGATATTTCTTGGCCCAGTCTTGACGTTTTATCTTGTGTTTCTTGTTCAAAGGTGGTTGTTTTTCAGCCTTCCTTACCTTGGCCATGTCCCTGAGTATGGCACACCTTGTGCTTTTTGATACTCTAGTAACGTTGCAGCTCTGAAATATGGCCAAACTGGTGGCAAATGGCATCTTGACAGCTTCACGCTTGATTTTCCTCAATTCATGGGCAGTTATTTTGCGCCTTTTTGGCCAAAAATGCTTCTTGCGACCCTGTTGGCTATTTGCCATGAAACGCTTGACTGTTCGGTGACCACGCTTCAAAAGTTTGGCAATTTCAAGACTGCTGCATCCCTCTGCAAGACATCTCACAATTTTGGACTTTTCAGAGCCCGCCCTTCAAATCTCTCTTCTGACCCATTTTGCTAAAGGAAAGGAAGTTGCCTAATAATTAAGCACACCTTATATAGGGTGTTGATGTCATTACACCGCACCCCTCCTCATTACAGAGATGCACATCACCTCATTTACTTAATTGGTAGTTGGCTCTCAGCCTATACAGCTTGGAGTAGGACAACATGTATAAAAAGTATCATGTGACCAAAATACTCATTTGCCTAAAAATTCTGCACACGGTGTATATACAAAGAATGGAGAGGTCTGTAATTTTTATCAACTGTGACAGACAGAATAAAAAAAAATCTAGAAAATCCCATTGTATGAATTTTAAATAATTAATTTGCACTTTATTGCATGAAATAAGTATTTATACAATAGAAAAACAGAACTTCATATTTGGTAGAAATCTTTGTTTGCAGTTACAGTTACTATATGCTTCTGTGCCCTGGGTGCTTTGTGTGGGCCAGAAGACTTGAAATCCTTTGCCCGGCAGATTCTGCTGGTGGAACGTGAAGTGCCTACCAGCCTAGGGCTCCGCACCCTGGTCTGTGCGCTCGGTCCTGAGGGAGCTATGGCGAAGCTGTCCCCTCAGCCACTGTGTTCTCCTCCCGTCTCACTTGTTCCTCTGTCGCTGACTGATCGTCACTGACTGAAGGTCAGTGTCCAACTCACTGAGTGTGTGTCTGTCACCTTGCTCCCCGTTGTCTAGCTCCATCTCTCCCGGGTTGCTGTATGGGAGGTCCCATACTGTTTGGTGACCGTCCAAATGGCCCTACCCTATCCCAGTCCCAGTGAATGGGCAACTAACTGTGTGTGTTTTGGTGGATTGTGGTGGTTTACCGGCGATGATCTCTTCCTTACTCGGGATGAATACTGCACCTCTGGTGAGGCACAGTACCCTGTGGTGACTGGAGCCTCAGGGGCGCCACACGTGCTTCACTGTTGTGATAGTGTTCTTAAGTTTGTACTCATACTTATTCTTCCACCAAACATGGCAAAGTGGAATTGATACTGAAAAGTTCTATTTTGGTCTCATCTGACCACATGACTTCACCTGTGGATCATCCAGATGGTCATTGGGGAACTTCAAATGACAAAAAAACACCAACTGGATATCAAAAAGGGATACATAAATGTGGCGCCCTGGACTAGCCAGGTCTTCACAGGTACTGCAACAACACACCCCCACCCCGAGATAGGCACATCAGCCAGACACCAAATCCTTGTTGTCTCCCTCCAGGGGCTGATGTCCACACCAGATGGGGTGGAGCCAGGCGGTTGGCCCCACCCACTGAGGAGTTCACAGTCTTGGAGGCGAGAAAGGAAGTCAGTTGAGAACAGTTAGAGAGGTGAAAGAGAGAGGAGTTAGGGAAGTAGTAGGAGAGGAGCGAACTGACTGTGTCCGTGTACGTGGCCCGGGCACCGAGAGCAAGGTTGGCAGACGGTGGTGGCCATCTGCAGGAGAGGCAGATCGACGCGGAACCGTAGGACCGGGGACGGGTGGTGGCCCGCCGGTACCAAACCGGGGAGCGAAGAGAATCCAACACAAACCGGCAGGGCCTGCGGACCCCGACCAGGCTTGAAGTCGCCGTTAAACAGGTCAAATCCGTTAGTGACCGGAACCCCAGGGGTTTCCAAACAGCCAAGACCCGACTGAAGGCAACCATCCAAACAGCAACAGGGAAATACAGCTACCGCCACAGCTAGAATTCCCAGGGCCAGAGCCTGCGGGCAAAAGGGCTCCTCCGGCTTATATCCACGCTGGGGAGCGGGTTACCGGTGGGAAGCCATCAGGACCGAAGTTACACAAAAGGTGCAGGGAAAGGCAGCCACCACCAACCGTCCGGGAGAAACCACAGCAGCCGGCTGCGGGACCCGTCCATCCAGCCATTTGTTTTACCGGAGACTCTGCATCTGTTCTTGGCTGAGTGAGTACCACCGTGCCAGCCGGCACCGCGCTGCCCCCGCGACCCTGCACCTCACCAACCGTACCTCCCCGTCACACCTTACCGGGCCCCGGGACAACCAACCCCTACCCACGGAGGGGGAAACAACATCCCAGCTGCTCCCTGCCATCGCTCCTGGGATCCCCGTCACCAGCAGCGGTGGTGCCCCAACCTCACCACAAACCGTGGGTGGCGTCACGGACCAAATCCTCAAACCAAACTACCCCCTTTCACTCACGGGCGAGGAGCGCCGCTCGAGTCCCCGGATCCGGCCCACCGCTCGAGCCACCGAGCAGCAGCAGCGCCGGACCCGAGCGTGGTGAGCGCAGCGTCCCGCCGCTCGCGACAACTTGGCGTCACGAACAGGATCTTACCGTTCTGCTGGCTGGTAGAAGTGCGCCTTGTATCCTGCCGGTGGCGTCCGGCCTAAAAATTTCAAAAGCCGCCATCTTGGGCGCGAAGACATTCACGCTCGAGCGTCTTCTCGAGCAGTGGAGGCGCGAAAGCCGAAGCTCCGTCCCTGAAGAGGAGGTGCTGAGAACGAACCAAGGGGGGCAGAAACAAGATGTCCGCGCCCGACGAGGACGCTGGAGGAACGGCGGTCGCAGCCGTAGCGGTGCCCGTGACTGAGAATGGGCCAGGCCGTGCTCCGGCCGCACGAGCAGGGGAGGCCGCGGCCCCCGCCATTACCCAGGTGATGCCGTTCTCCTTGCCCTATGTGCCCAGAGCTACCTGGCTGCCGCAGTACGACGGGAAACCTGACGCTTTGCAGGTCTTCCGGAAGAAGCTTAACCCGGTCCTAGAACTGTATCCCCTGACCGATAAGCAACGTGCAGCGGTAGTGTTGGGGCAGCTAACCGGCGTGGCTGAGCAGGAGATGGAGACCTGGACCGAGGGGGACCGGTCCTCCGTGGCCACCATCTTTGAAAAGCTACAGATTGCCTTCGAGACCCACACCGAAGCCGAGCTGCGGATGCAGTTTTACCAATGCCGACAGCGACCTGCAGATAGTATTAGAGACTATGCCTTGCGCCTGCAAACTTCCCTCCGCACACTGAAGCAGGTGGATGCCATTAATGATGCAGACAGCAACAAAATGTTGGTCGAGCAGTTCGTGCAGGGGATGGGATCCCCGGAGGACTGCAAGCAGCTCCGGCTGTGGGCCCTAGAACAGCCTAATGTGGACTTTGCCGTGCTGAAAGAACGGGCCATCAAAGCTCTGCAACCCCCAGCATCCGACGTTCCAGGGGCGGCCCCATGGCCAGCTGAGACGGCCCCCATCGTGGTAGCACCTTCTCTCCCAGCTCCCTCGGCGCCTGCAGCCCCTGGAGGAATGATGGAGGAGCTGGCTGCCCAGGTCTGTCGCATGGATGGAGACCTCGCCAAGATCCTCGCCGCACTCCAGCCTCCGACGAGACGCAAGCCCCCGGGGAGGATGCAGCTCGCCGACAGGCCGGAGGACGTCCCCTGGATGCAGCGGAGAAGGGCTAATGACTGACGGTATGGACCTCCAATTTGTTACAGGTGCAGCAAGCCTGGCCACTACTCCCGACGGTGTCCATTAAACGAACAACCCCTGGGGCGAAGGGCCAATCCTCAGGAGTAGAACCCCGTGGCCCCCCCGACTGGCGGGACTGGTACATCGGAGGCCGGCCCATCATCCCTCTGGCAGTGGGTGGCATCCCGCTGATGGCACTCCTGGACACTGGATCCCAGGTAACCACAATACCATACACACTGTATCAGCGGTATTGGGGAAATGATGAACTTGCCCCTCCAGACGGTAGCATGACACTGGTCGTAGCCGATGGGCTCCCCTTGACCCAAGTGGGGTACAAACAAGTAGCCATGACCGTGGGATGGGCTGAACTGCAGCACCAGGGAATGATTGTGATAATGAATGAACCCTAATGTGATGGAGCACTGCATGAGTGAGGTGTTGACCCTACTGCGGCACTTAGCTGCCACAGCAGCAGGAGGCCGACAGAGGGCTGTGTAGCGTGAGATCCGGGCCTTGATGTATCGGCAACAAGTGAACTCCACAGGAGGAGAGATTGGGGGAGTGAGAGTGATGGATGCGGCCCCGTTGATTGTGCCTCCCAGGAGTGAGCTGATGATGTGGTGCAGGGCAGCGGTAGGTCCCCAGGGACGGGATTACCCAGCCATGGTAGAGCCTATGCCCTCCGAACACTGGCCCACAGTAATGGCCGCCCGAGGTGTGGTAGACGTCAAGAAAGGTAGAGTGCCCGTAAGGGTGTTAAACTGCGGGGAGGAGGAGGTTATCCTTCCCCGGTACGCTACCCTCGCCAAGCTGCTTACTCTAGACCCCCACACTATCCAAGAGGCCATTCCCCCGACCGCACCGCCTCCTGCCAGTCACCACCCATCCCCGGGGCGGTTAGATGAGTGGTGTCAAGAGTTACACGTAGACACTGATGATACCCCCACACATCACAAAGAAGGAGTATACAGGGTGGTACAGGAGTACGAGCAGGTTTTCAGCAAGCATTCATTAGATTTTGGGCGGATTAAAGGGGTCCAACACCATATCCCCACCGGTGAGCATCCTCCCATTAAAGAGAGATGCAGACCTATTCCCCCTGCACACTACCAATGCGCCAAAGACATGTTGAGGAACATGAAGGAAGCGGGGGTTATTCGGGACAGCTGCAGTCCCTGGGCCGCCCCGCTGGTGCTGGTAAAGAAGAAGGATGGCACCATGAGGATGTGTGTGGATTACCGGAAGATCAACCAGATAACGCATAAAGATGCCTATCCTCTGCCCCGTATAGAAGAGTCCCTGGCCGCGCTGAGAACCGCTAATTATTTCTCTATCCTTGACCTCACCAGTGGGTACTGGCAGGTGGCCGTTGCGCCCGAAGACCGTGAGAAGACCGCCTTCGCTACCCCCATGGGACTCTGTGAGTTCAACAGCATGCCGTTCGGGCTGTGCAACGCCCCTGGAACCTTCCAACGGCTAATGGAATGCTGTCTGGGGCATCTGAATTTTGAGACCGTCTTGTTGTACCTGGACGATGTAATTGTATACTCACAGACGTATGAAGCCCACCTGGAGCACCTAGCTGAGGTGTTCGCGCCCCTTGCCAAGTATGGGATGAAATTGAAGCCCTCCAAGTGTCATCTGTTGAAGCCCAGGGTGCAGTACCTCGGACATGTGGTGGGCGCGGAAGGCGTCGCCCCGGATCCCGAGAAGATCACTGCCATTCAAGACTAGCCGAGGCCGACCACGGTGAGAGAGGTGAGACAGTTCCTGGGTCTGGTGGGCTACTATCGCCGCTTCATTAAGGGGTACACGAAAATGACTGCCCCCATGCAAGACCTCCTCGTGGGACAGACCAAGGGTGGTAGACCCCTTGGAACCCCGTTGGCGTGGGAAGAAAAGCATGAAGAATCCTTCTGCCAGCTGAAGACGGCCTTGACCGGGGAAGAAATCCTAGCGTACCCCGACTACAGCCTCCCATTCATCCTCTACACCGATGCCAGCAATGTGGGCTTGGGGGCAGTGTTATCCCAAGTCCAAGACGGAAGGGAGAAGGTGATCGCTTATGCTAGCCGAAAACTCCGACCTACGGAAAGGAACCCTGAGAACTACAGCTCTTTCAAGCTCGAGCTCTTAGCACTGGTGTGGGCTATCACCGAGCGATTCCGCCATTACCTAGTGGCAGCCAAGTTTACCGCTTATACGGACAATAACCCGCTAACCCATCTGGATACAGCTAAGCTGGGTGCATTGGAGCAGCGGTGGGTGGCCAGGCTAGCCAATTATGACTTCACCATCAAGTACCGGGCCGGCCGTACAAATGCTAATGCCGATGCACTCTCCCGGATGCCCCACCTGTCGGAAGAGGGGCCGGATGATGATGACCTAGAAGAAATCGAGTTGCCTACGTTTCACCGGCCGCTGGCTAAGAAGTTGCATGTCCATCAACAACAGGTGAACCTAGATCCGCTGACCAGTCAGAGGTGGCAAGAAGCCCAGGACCAGGCCCTTGCTGTCCACTTGGTCAAGACCCTGGTGGAACAAGGCTCTGCTGGAATAAACCCTGCCGCCCCTGCCGAGGCCCAACGCCTGTGGCGGGAACGAACCCGGCTGTACCTGCACCAAGGTAAGCTGTATCGGGAATTGATCAACCCAAAGACCCACAAGAAGGTCCGCCAGCTGGTGATTCCCCAGGCTAATGTGCCCACTCTCCTACAGGCATACCATGACAGGGCCGGGCACTTTGGGTGGAAGAAGCTGGAGATGCTGTTGAGGGAGCGGTTCTATTGGAGTGGGATGCGGGAGTCTGTGGAGGCCTGGTGCCGAGAATACGGTCCCTGTGCACTGAGAAGAAGGGACGAGGCCAGCCAGAAGGCCCCTCTACGCCCAATCATTACACATCAGCCGCTGGAGCTGGTCGCCCTCGACCACGTGAAGCTCACCCTTAGCCGAAGTGGGTATACCTACGCTCTGACCATTGTAGACCACTATTCAAGATTCATGGTGGTTGTCCCAGTCAAGGACCTGACCGGTCATACCGCCGCTAGAGCATTCCAGGCCTATTTCTGTCGACCGCTCGGGTACCCGGAGAGGGTGCTTACCGACCGGTGCCCGGCCTTCGAAGCGGTGGTGTTCCAAGAATTCTGCCAGTTGTACGGTTGCAAGAAAATTTGGACCACGCCTTACCATGCCCAGACCAATGACATGTGTGAAAAGATGAACCACCTGGTCCTGGGCCTCCTCAAGACGTTACCGCTGGAAGAGCGGAACCTGTGGCCAGAGAAGCTACCTGATCTGGTCGATATGTACAACAACATCCCTTCCAGCTCTACGAAATGCACATCGGTGTACCTGATGAGAGATCGGCCCGGTCGGCTGCCAGTGGACCTGGAAATGGGTCTGGAAGCCCCAGAAGCACTCCCTTCGACTGCTGGATGGGACACTCGGCGAAGGGCGCAGTACCGACAGGTCCAAGAATACGTAGAAAAGAACTTGTGCCGGAGTTGGGGACAGCAGGAGCAGTGCTTCAACAGGAAGGCGCCTGCAGGACCCTTCCAGCCTGGGGATGTAGTACTGAAGCGAAAGAGAAGAACCCATAAGCTGGATGATCAATGGGAGAAGACCCCGTATGTTATACAACCCACCAAATGGGAGGATGGGAAGGCCTACCAGGTCAGTCGTGACCAGAGGAAGACTTTGGCCACGGTTTCCAGGGACTACCTGAAGAGGTGCCCACCACCATTGCGGGTGGCAACTGAAGCTCCGGTCCCCAGACCGGTTGGGGAGAAGGAAAAGTGGGTAATGCACACCATGATGGGCGATTTCCTGGCAGATTGGCCTACGCAGAATGGCGCAGTGATTCTTCCAGTGATGCTGTTCCCACAACCCGTGGATGAGAAAGTGATGGAAGTGGTCGACGATAAGCCAGTGCCCGGGGATGCACCTATACCCAGCTCCCCTATGCCTCCGCCTGCCCCACACGATAGACGGGAAGAGGAACCAGTTGTTCCCTCTGTCCCACTGCCTGTCACCACTGACATTGGGCTCCGAAGGTCCACATGTCCCAACCTAGGTCGACCCCCGCTTAGGTACAGGGAAACTACCATCTAGGGGTGTGATACGTTGAGTGTGTGAATAAGTAGATGAATGAAAGTAATCAACCAAAGATGTTGCCTGATTGTCGCCAGTGATTGAACCGGCCGTTGCCGGCAAGTTGTCCCCGAAGGGACCCCTTGCACCGTGCATAAGAAACTGCTTATGGACATGCCTGAGAACTAGCAGGGCAACCACAAACTTGTGGAAATGTAAATATGTTGGCATGATTCCGTTGCCGCCTCCGAAGAGGCTGATTTGGAGGATGGGCCTGGAGGAAAGAGATGGCCCAGGCCCGCCACTACCGTAACCGGTGGCGATCCTCCGGGGGTCAGGGGTCCCCGATGGACGTTGGGTCCCCTGAAGTGACCATAGGGTGCGTAACACCGTACCCATTCCCGCTCGGGCAGCCTGGATCTGGACTGGGGTCAAGGGGTTCTGCCCACTTCTTAGGGGCAGCATCAGGGCCAGGTTGTTTGAGTGGAAGAGCGGAAGCCGTCTGTTTAATAAAAAAAAAAAAATAATTGACTACCGTTAGTAACGTTAAAGTACCGTGCCTCCCGTTAAGGGAAGATTCATTAAAAAAAAAATGCTTGTTGAATGTTTTTATATGTTTTACCTTTTTCAGTTGTGAAAATAAAACCGGTGATGGACAGGCAGCCCGCGGACGGTCTGCATTTAACCAAGGGGGAATGTGGCGCCCTGGACTAGCCAGGTTGTCACAGGTACTGCAACAACACACCCCACACCCCGAGATAGGCACATCAGCCGGACACCAAATCCTTGTTGCCTCCCTCCAGGGGCTGATGTCCACACCAGGTGGGGTGGAGCCAGGCGGTTGGCCCCACCCACTGAGGAGTTCACAGTCCTGGAGGCGGGAAAGGAAGTCAGTTGAGAACAGTTAGAGAGGTGAAAGAGAGAGGAGTTAGGGAAGTAGTAGGAGAGGAGCGAACTGACTGTGTCTGGGTACGTGGCCCGGGCATCGAGAGCAAGGTTGGCAGACGGTGGTGGCCGTCTGCAGGAGAGGCAGATTGACGCAGAACCATAGGACCGGGGACGGACGGTGGCCCGCCGGTACCGAACCGGGGAGCGAAGAGAAGCCAGCACAAACCGGCAGGGCCTGGGGACCCCGACCAGGCTTGGAGTCGCCGTTAAGCAGGTCAAATCCGTTAGTGACCGGAACCCCAGGGGTTTCCAAACAGCCAAGACCCGACTGAAGGCAACCGTCCAAACAGCAACAGGGAAATACAGCTACCGCCACAGCTAGAATTCCCAGGGCCAGAGCCTGCGGGCAAAAGGGCTCCTCCGGCTTATATCCACGCTGGGGAGTGGGTTACCGGTGGGAAGCCATCAGGACCGAAGTTACGCAAAAGGTGCAGGGAAAGGCAGCCACCACCAACCGTCCGGGAGAAACCACAGCAGCCGGCTGCGGGACCCGTCCATCCAGCCATTTGTTTTACCGGAGACTCTGCATCTGTTCTTGGCTGAGTGAGTACCACCGTGCCAGCCGGCACCGCGCTGCCCCCGCGACCCTGCACCTCACCAACCGTACCTCCCCGTCACACCTTACCGGGCCCCGGGACAACCAACCCCTACCCACTGAGGGGGAAACAACATCCCAGCTGCTCCCTGCCATCGCTCCCGGGATCCCCGTCACCAGCAGCGGTGGCGCCCCAACCTCACCACAAACCGTGGGTGGAGTCACGGACCAAATCCCCAAACCAAACTACCCCCTTTCACTCACGGGCGAGGACGCCGCTCGAGTCCCCGGATCCGGCCCACCGCTCGAGCCACCGAGCAGCAGCAGCAGCGCCGGACCCGAGCGTGGTGAGTGCAGCGCCCCGCCGCCCGCGACATAAGCAAACCCAACCAAACTCCCCCTTACTTCGAATACTTATCTTAATTATAAACTGCAAAATCACACACCAGTGCACATGTTAAAAACGTGATACAATTATCCGGAGTACAGGGCATCACTGTCCTCCTGGAAAAAGAAGCTCCGAATATAGAGTTGCCAGTCCCTTCTAGTTAACACAGAACAGGACAGTTATGTCCCAAGTCTACCCATCTGGCCACGATTATTAAAAAGAAGACTGCAGGGTGGGTAATCTATTACGGCTGTGCCAATCCACTGAGGTACTATTGTCTAGCTTTGATGCAGTAACAGGTATTACTATATCACTCACTGTTTGTTGTATAGGCCCCTCATTTAGGCCAAGAGCACCTTTTAGTTTTCTGAGAGTAGGGCCTTTAAGGGCTAACGAGGGCGCCACAATCTGATACTAGGGTGACAACCTCCGCAGTTGGGAAGGGAGATACTAGGGAATCTGTAATGGGCTCCTTCCCTAATTTGTATGTGTAACATCATGGTTTTTAACATGTGCATATGATTTTGCAGTTTATAATAAAGATAAATATTTTAAGTAAGGTTTTTTTTCGGTTGTTTACGAACTTCAAATGGGCCTGGACATGTGCTGGTGTGAGCAGGGGGACCTTGCGTGCACTGCAGGATTTTAATCCATGATGGCATAGTGTGTTACTGATGGTTATCTTTGAGACTGTAGTCCCACCTCTATTTAGGTCATTGACCAGGTCCTCCCGTGTAGTTCTGCTCTGATTCCTGACCTTTCTCAGAATCATCTTTACCCCGTGAGGCGAAATCTTGCATGAAGCCCCAGACCGAGTAAGATTGACAATCACCTTGTGTTTCTTCCATTTTGTAATAATTGCACCAAACAGTTGTTACCTTCTCACCAAGCTGTTTGCCTATTGTCCTGTAACCCATCCCTGCCTTGTACAGGTCTACAGTTTTGTCCCATGTGTCCTTACAAGCTCTTTGGTCTTGACTATGATGGAGAGTGTAGTGCACGGTCCTGGTCCCGGCGCGGCAACCCGCACGTCTCTGATCCCATGCCTCGGTAGGGTAGCTGTTCTCCTCACCAGTCCAGCGGTCCCAGGCGTCCCGTTTCTGTCCTGGGGCCTGCTGCAGCCTCTTCCTGCTTCCAGGCCACACGCAGGCCCTCTGTGAGTGCCTGAAGGGTGGACATGCGTCCACACCCCCTTTCTTAAAGGGCCAGCATCCTATTGTCCGGAAGTGACCTCTGAGGTCAGCAATCTCCTTGTAAGTATTTTAGGCATCCTCTTCTTAGGGGAGATGCCAGAACAATGTTGCCTATCCGTAGTGCATTGCTAGTTCACTGGTCCTGTACCCATTGCTGTGTCTAGTCCCACGTTCTCGTACACTAATATCAGTTACCTGTACCCACTAATCTGTGTCTCTTTCCAGAGCCTGCTACTACTACCACCTCTGTGGTTTCACGTCTGAGTCACCACCTCTGTGCTACTACATCTGAGTCTTTATCTTCATGCTGCCATCTGAACCGACCCACCTGGTCCTGGCTGTGCAATTAGGCCCCCTGGGGCTGCGCCTGACTATCTCTGTATAGGGGTTAGCTCGAGGTTAGCTCCTCCAGGGAAGTCTGGTGTACGGGCCAGTGGGTCCACTCCCAGACCCTTGCCGCTGTTACGGGGGAACCGGCAGATTAGGACCAGGGGGTCTATATCCTAATCGCCAGTCGGGGCCCACTGTGCTCCAGATGACAAAGGAGCTGCTGGCACCTGAGGTTTAGGCGGAGACTATAGAGCTGGATGGCTCTGAGATAACTCAGGGAACCTGGGAACCGGTCACGTGTGTAGGAACACGTCAGACCGGACGACAACTCAGTTAGCGTTTCGGTGGAATTGGCGCAATCCTGACCACGTGTGCAGGGAACACGTCAGACTGGATGGTGACCAGGTAGCGTTGACCGAGAAGACCGCTGCGACAGCACCCTGTCGGCCACGTGTGTAAGACACGACAGGCCGAGCGGTCCTCCGTTTAGCGTTTCTGGTCACTACGCGAATGGCCACGTGTGTAGAGGACACGTCAGGCCAAGAGATCACACCAGTAGTGTTGACTGGGAAGCCAAGGAGGATAATAGATTCACACACCTAATCCAGGAACACCCTGTTAACTCCACAGGGGTGCTGTGGTACGTTGTCCGTGCGCGTAGGAGGCACAACTGGACAGGTGGCGCAGCAGGTGCGTTGTCCGTGTGCATAGGGGGCACAATCAGACAGGAGGTGCAGCAGAAGCCACAGCCCAGTTAACTCCACTGGACTGCACAAGCAGGACTGGACGGTAGGAGGTGGAAGCCCGACGCCTGACCCTAACATGCTGAGCCACGAGTGTCTTGGCATTACAAGCACCGGACACCTAACCCTACCTACCGCTTCCAAACACAGGCTTATGCCGCAATAAGGCTCTAACATGGAGGTGTGCTCTAGCTGAGCAGATGTGAAGACTGCGCACCTCCATGTTGTCTCCAGCCCCTTTTATAACCTGGGTCCGCCCCAAACCCAGGGTGGACCACAATGGCACCTCCAGGGTCCAACAGCAGAGTGCCATGTCATCAGCGACGTCACCAGCGGCCTATCCGGAACCGCCACGTCATTGATGACCTCATGGCAGCCACGCCCCAAACACTTCACAGTCATCATCTGACGACTAATGGTGAGGTGTCGTGTCATAGGGGCGGGCCTCCGCGAGCCAGTCCGGAGTGGCCACATCATCAGGACACCTGATGTGTGTCAGCCTATCAGAGCCTGCCACCTCCCGGACATGCCCAGTGAGGTCCTTACTGGACCTAGCCTCTGATGCACCAAGTGCCTGAGCATGCTCAGTAGCCTGAACAACAGTCTCGGAAATCAGACTATCTGCCTGAGCATGCTCAGTAGGCACAACACAGGACTTAGACACGGCATGATATCCAAGTACCTGTGCAAAGAGACTTTTCGCACTAAGTGTAGGAGCATGCTGAGTAGCCTGAACCGAGGACTTAGCCTCAGAAATGGCACTATCAGGCTGAGCATGCTCACTAGGCGAAACACTGGACATAGGCTCTGGCTGTGGTAAATCGGGGCGCGCATGCGCACTAGCCGCCTCTCCACACTTAGACGTGGAGGAAGAAGCAGCCAGCTGGACGACCCGAGGCACGGCCAAAAACTGTGGCCGGTGCCTGGGACCAACAGGAACCGCAGCAGGCTGCTTGCGGCTATGGTGGCGCCAATTCGTAACAGCCGCCCCTCGGCGACCATAACAGAGAGGTTGTAGTGGGATTGATTGAATGTGTGGACAGGTGTCTTTTATACAGGTAATGAGTGCAGGGTAGGAGCTTTTTAAATAAAAAAATAACAGGTCTGTGAGAGGCAGAATTCTTGTTGGTTGTCATAGAATCTGATTTTCTGGATTTGTTGTATTCTGTCTGTCACAGTTGAAGTTACCTATGGTAAAAATTACAGACCTCTCCATTCCTTGTAGGTGGGAAAACTTAAAAAATCGACAGTGTACCAAATATTTATTTTTCACACTGAGTAAAAAAGAAAAAAAATATCCAGCTCACCGGGGTTTAGATGGAAGCAGTTGATGAACGGTGGTGCATGGATGCAATAGTGTTGGAAACATGCAGAGAAGGAGAGGTGGTATCCGGCATCAGGCGCCAAAAAAAGATAATGTTAAAAACAAAACTTTTTATTAAAAATCCATTAAAAAATATTTTTAACAAAACCCTTGGTAGCAGAGATGTATGCGTTTCTGACAATCAGTCCACATTGTGGGTAACCACATATTCTAATTGTCATTAATGTTAGATTTTGTTCTTGAATTTTTTGGTCCAACTATTATGTGGCTTCTCTTTGATACAAACTGGACTCTACCATGCAGTATTTCCGTAAGGACATTATTCGTGTATAGGATAGGCAAATATTTCTTGATAATGTTGACAACCTGATAATAATTGTTGCTATAATTAGTTGAAAAAAGGTCACTGGTGAGTTAGCATTTTTAGTGGGCTTAGAATAGTGAAAAGGTATATATCTCTGATTTTAGAATCAGCTTTTAATTTGCCCTATTAAGTATTGTGTTAGAGTAACCTCTACAAAGAAACCATTTCTCAATGGCTTTGCACTCTTTTTCATAGCTGGTTGGGAGAAGCACCTTCTTTGCTCTTGGATATTCTCCAACAGGCAAACTGGTCACTAGTTGTTTGAAATGACAACTTGCTGTGTGTAGGTCATTGTGCCATCCTATGTGATTATATCCTAACATGAGAAAACTCACAGTATTTTAAGCTTATATCATAAATTGCTTCTTTACAACATCACAAACTGTTTCAAGTTCCCCAAGAAGGCTTGTCGCCCTCGGAAGACAAATGCAAGAGAGGACAGGATAATGTGGAGAATCTCCATTGGTAATCAATTCAACACTGCAGCTGAAATTGCTCGCCAGATTATCACTCAACAGGGTAAGGATCTGTCTCGTCATACAGTGTCACGACGTTTAAGAGCATTTGGACTGAAAACTTCTCATTAGCAGAATGAGTCAAAAGGCTAGACTCGCCTTTGGTGAGGATCATGTTGTGTGAACAGAGGAGAAGTGGTCCACGGTTAATTTTAGTGATGAAAGCAAGTTTAATTTATTTCGGTCTGATGGGAAACATTATGGAAAGACTGAGAAAGGTTAAGACTGAACCCAAAGTGTGTTAAGAAGTCAGTGAAAGTTGGTGGAGGAAGCATCATGGTTTGGGGAATGTTTTCTGCAGCAGGAATTCGACCTCTCATACAGCTACATGGCAGAGTGAATGCAAGTGTGTATCAGAACCTTCTTCACAACACGTGGTTCCTTACTTGCGTTCATCACTTAACCAGCCAGCAATTTTCATACAAGACAATGCTCCCTGTCACACAGCAAAACTGGGAAAGCAGTTCCATCAAACAGAAAACATTGAAACGGTGAAATAGCCACCCACAGTCCTGATCTAAACTAAATAGAAAACCTCTGGAAAATCCTTGGTGTCAAAGTTATGTCCAAGAAATCCACAACAGTCAAAGAACTGTGGAAGAGACTGAGAGTGGACCAAAATCCCACCAGAGCAGTGTGAGAGACTACTGTGTCCTGTGGCTGCAGATCTGCTGAAGTCATTCATAGCGACGGCCGGTGCACGTCCTACTGATTGGCGACTGTTGTTACCTACAGAATATTTACTGATAATCTTTCTCTGTGCTACAGCCATTGCTGTTCTCTAATTATGATCATCACATTTTGGGCAAAATAAAGGCTTTTTGTTGATAAACTTTGGATGTTTGTAAAACCCTGTTCTAGTGGCATGGTGCGCCCCTTACAAAAATCCTTCAAATGTTCATCAATGTAGATTACATTATTTCAGAAAAGGCAAGTGATCATACAGTATTCTCTAATTTTGATCTCCAGTGGAGACTGCAATCAATAGAATGTTCATCCACATTTGCTTTCAGTTGAATACCCAAAAACGTAATTTCACTTACATGGGATTGGTAAGTAAAAAAATATATCACATGAGTTGTTGTTCACATAATCAACACATTTTCTCACTAGATCACCCGGCACCACACCAAATAACTTTAAGGGTCAGCTCTCCTGACGTGTCGCTCCCCCAAGGAAAGCAAAACTGTCACCTACATTCTAGTGCAACGAGCAGAACTGGGGGAATAGTTCACAAAAACGTCCTCAGATCTGCACAAACTGTGGCTGGTCTCACACCCAGATGCCCTTAACGTACATGGCCGAGTGGGCCCTGGGGGTGACATTTACTACTACTGAGTAGCTCGTTCTACTGAGGAGCTCGCCGCCTGTGTCTGCTTTCCCCTGACTCCGTTCACCTTTGTCCGATTCTGGGCCTTGTTGGCTCTCTAGCTGGATGACTCTCAAAGCCCGCCGGTGAGAGCCGTAGGCTCCGGACCTCTGAAGGATATCTCAAGGTTCCCTGACTGGCCCTAGCACCAAGGCCACATCCTCTCACTCTTGAACCTTAAGGCTGCTTTACACCAGACAATCTATCGTGCGATAGACCATCGGGGTCACGGTTTTTGTGATGCACATCCGGCATCGCTGGCGATGCCGGCCTGTGTGACACCTCCTAGCGACGCAGTATCGCTCACAAATCGTGAGTCGTGTACTGCTCGCTAGGTTCCATAATATCATTTAATTTAGTTGTTCATCGTTTCCGGGGTAGCACACGTCGCTCCGTGTGACACCCCGGGAACGATGAACAGCAGCTCACCTGCGTCACGTGGCCGCCGCCGGCTATGTGAAGGAAGGAGGTGGGCGGAATGTTTAAGTCCCGCTCATCTCTGCCCCTCCGCTTCCATTGGCCGGCGGCCGTGTGACGTCGCTGTGACGCCGAATGTCCCTCCCACTCCAGGAAGTGGACGTTCGCCGCCCACAGCGTGGTCGCACGGGAGGTAAGTATGTATGACGGGGGTTACCGACTTTGTGCGCCACGGGCAGCAATTTGCCCGTGACGCAAAAAGGACGGGGGCGGGTACGATCGATTGTGAAATTGCACAATCGGTCGTATCATGTAAAGCAGCCTTTATTCTAGACTGGCTCATCTCGAGGCCTCCCAACCAACCTCTTTTCCACAGCTGGTATTACTCCTTTAACCCGATCTCTTCCATTCTGCCGCTATCTCAGCCCAACCACCAGGTGGCGGCTTTGATGACAGTCCTGCTCTACTCTATCTGGAACCTGCACCAGCTAGCAGCACAACATATAAACATACACATTTAGCAATAACTCATTGCTTTCTACATAACCATCTATTTTACATTGCAGGGCTCGACCACCTTCTTCATGCCCAAAGCCTTCTAAGGGGTTTCAGAAAACCCCCGTTCTCCCAGCAGCAAAATAAAAAGAACAATAAAATGTTCTTTTTCCACCCTCCCCAAGGCCAAGCACTGAGTTGCCACCTTTGCTCCTGGTGTCTGGTATTATCTGCAGCACTGATGACATGTTGACACCGCTGCAGCTAATCAGCGAGTTCAGTGGCTCTAAGAGACTCACACCATCACCTCACGGATTGGCTGCAGCGCCGCCGATGTGAGACAATAACAGAAATCAGGATGCTCAGCACTGGATCCGGGGAGGGTGTGTAAAGCTAATTTTTGACATTTTTTTTACAACCTGCAGTCAGGGGCAGTGAGTTTTCGAGACCTGAAAACCTCTTTAAGAAGGATTATTCTTTTTAGAATTCTCTAATAATAGCGGTTAATAATCCACATCCTTGAGGAATATGATTTTATGCAAAGTGAGATTTGGTCTCCCAAAATGATACCTTTGGAAACATACTGAAGGTGCAAGTTTAGCATGAGAAGTATTTAGGGTAGATTGTATACTGCGTCAGTTCGCGTAGCAGTCCAGTTAGAGGGGACAATTGATAAGGTGCCCGCTAGGACCATCTCTGACATGAATGAGTCTTTCGCTTTGGGCAGAAAAGAGCGGAGAAGCTGAAGGATGAAGCTCGATAAACACACCTTTTATTGCTGATAGAAGAAATAAAACAGCTGTAAGGGGAACCTGGGCCAGGGTTTTATGGTGGCACTGAATTCAGCTCAGTTCATTTGAGCTCCTGTCACGTTAGTGAAAAATACAGGCCACTGAAAGTGTGTACACTGCGGCTGACTCTGCCCATCCTTCATGTGAAATAACTTCTGGCCGGCTCCTGTGTTCCCAATCTTAGCCTGCGGTAAAGTGCGGGGTAGAAAAACAGGATTATTATTAATGACCTTCTTTCAAAGCGTTGCTTTTAGAGACTTCATTTAAAATAAGACAGTCCAGGTTCGTTATCTAATGATATGTATATGGACATAATTAAAGGGAATCTGTCACCAAATTTTTGCTACTCCATCTGAAAGTGGCTTGATGTAGTGGCTGAGACCCTGATTCCACCAATGTGTCACTTACTGGGTTGCTTGCTGCATATTTTTAGAAAATCACTGTTTTCGCTTCTGCATATCTCTCAGTTGTCTGAATGCTGAGCTGTGCATAGCTCCGCACACACCACTGATTGGTTGCTTTCTGTGTACACTGCTCATAGACTGATAGCTGCCAATCAGTGGTGGAGGTGGGGTTATACAGAGCTCATTGATATGGAGAACTACCTGGCAGCAGATTTACTAGTTCCTGTCACGAGAGTGATGGGTAACTGAAGCAGGGGCACCTAGACTGTCCCTCACACTGGGGAACTTGCAGTGTAACTTATCCCAGAGGTACGCTCGATGGCAGCGAGGTCTGGACCACCAGAGTGACCCTAACTTCTATCCATACTCTTTTCTAACACCCCTTCTCCCCATCCCTGCGGAGGGCCGTGATAGAAGTAACAAACCCCAGAATTAATGCAGACAGGGGAGAACCACACATACACACTGCAATCAGACACATGGGAGAGACTAAACGTGCACAGGGAGAAATAAGATACAGGGAGGAAATAAACGGACAACAGAGATATTTACAAACCACATCAGATCATACAAGTAATTGTGAGAGTGCTGATATTCCAGCTGTAGTGTCTCCTCCCATCCATCAGAGGAGTGTCTTCACAGCTGCAGTTTCTCCTCCCGTCCACCAGACGGGCATCTGTGCAGTCAGGGAGGAGCATTCTGTGAGGAGCCACAGAGAGGAAGAAGGAAGGGGAGAGAGAGACAGAGCGAGAGAGATCCTGAAGTGTGGTGGCTTTTCCCTGCACTGGTCTGCGATCCCTGAAGTGTTAGAGACAGCCTGCTGATTGCTGTGTGAATAGAGACCACGCAGCTAAGTGCCGGCATTCATAGACTGTTGCCAAAGAGAGAGAACTCTGATCGGAGCGGTCTCCTTGGTTACTTCAGCCTTCCCTGAGGTGATCCAATCCTGAAGTGATCCGTCCCTGAGGTGATCCGTCCTTGAGCTGATCCGTCCCTGAGGTGATCCGTTCCTGAGGGGATCTGTCCCGGTGACTGCTATTTATTTATGGACTTGCTGCGGTGCTGAAAGCTCCCAGGAGTCCCCCCCGACCTGATACTCCCCCGGATCCATCCATTGGTACTGCAAGTCCTGAGCTGAGGCCCCGAGCAAATTTTTTTCTATTTTTGTGGGACGTGTGCACACACGAGGTAGGGATTTTAGTGTCAAACCGGTTAAGGTACGCTGCAGTCAGTTACACAGGACTGAGATTGAGCTACTGTTGTACTGCTGCTAACAAGTGTTTAACCCCAGGTGATCTGTTAATGCGCACATGTAATGAGGGGAGAGGGAGGGGAATGGTGCTATAGATAAGGTTGTTAATCTTTTAGCTAGTCCAGAGACAGGTCCTAGTTGCACTCAGTAATTCACACTCCTTGTTAGTTTATAAGTTCTGTTCCAGCATTGTTTAGGTTTTCCTGTTAGGTAAATTGTTTCCCGATAGTTTCTGAGTTATTGGAAACAGTCTCTGGACTAGCACATTGATCCTGGCTTTCTGAGCTGGGTGTATGTTTGTTTGCGGTAAATCTTACCTTGATCACGTGTTCAATTTCCCACCCTCAAATCATTTTATAAAGTAAAAGAGTTTGCACTAGTCTGGTCTTGTCCTCGTTCATGACTCTCTGTATCCTGGTGTGGCGCCCCTGAGGCTTCAGTCGCCACAGGGTACTGCACCTCACTTAAGGTGCGGTACTTATCCTGGGTCTAGAGGAGGTTGGTGCAGGTATCACAAACATTTCATTCAATACATTCAGTAGATTGCCCTCCCCAATGGGGACCGGGCTAGGGTCGGGTCTTAAGGTTACTAACCAAACACTGGGGCATCCACCCACTAACGACAGGGGCCCAGGGGAGAAGCAGCCACCAGGGGGAAGTAGGAGCCACACACACAGAGGGAGGTCGAGTTCCGGGAGGGAACAGGACAGGAGTGGTTTACAGGAAGCTCCTGTAGGACAAGGAGAACAAAACGGTGGCTGAGAGGAGAGCTTCAGTGCTCCGTCGGAACCGGCACTGTGCAGGGTGCAGAGCCCTAGGGTGGAACATACTCTACGTTGGACCACCAGAATCTGCCGGACAGGGGGATTCCACGTCTCCCTGGCCATCACTTATCCCGGAGCACAGTGGCACATAGGGTCCGGAGTCGTGATTACAGTCAGGCAACCAAAGGATAGTGAGTAAAGACCTAGAACCGCAACTGTCATGTCTGTCCTTCATTGCCAGTGCCGGTGCCCTGCAATTTGGCGCCAACGACCACTACCACCACCATCATCCCCCCTGGGGCCTAGCTTCGCCTGCAGGAAGCTGAACTACCCTAGCTGCGACACCATCCGCCCAGAGGACTGTGACCGCAGCAGCAGCTAATCCATGGCCACATACCACAGGTGGCGTCACGAGACTACTACTTCCTCAACCTCCATCATCCCACCATCATCCCATCTTCCTCCCTTTTATTGTACACCTCGGGGCCACGAAACCAGGCAAGGGCCACCTGTGACATCCCCTTGACCCGACATCACCAGCTCGGAGATGAGTACATTTAACCCCTGTCCAGTGGGTGCTACACTTGAAGCAACCTCTCGGTTCCACAAGATCACCAGTAACTGGATCGCATGCTAAGACCATAATCGCTGCAGTCACACTGGAGCTATTATAGGCGATGAGAAACTGGATCTAGCACCTTATAAAGGGTGGAGGCAGCTGTGAGTGGACATTAGCAACCTGAGCTCCTAGCAGAAGTTCACAAGCCAGCACGAATTAACTCCTGCTGGACTGATGAGCAGTGAACATGAAACAGCTGACGCCCGGTTTGGCTGAACAACTAATAGATCTCAGGCTGCCTGTCAGAATTCTGCAGCGTGAATGGAGTCTGATGCCGCCATGACATCTAGTGAGTGCAGAGCATAAAACCGCATGACAATCCTCTAGTGATAATCTCCTGCTGATAAAACTTTAATTTTAAGAAAACTACAGCTAGCAGCTGGGTAAGTGACACATTGTTGGAATCAGGATCTCAGTCTCTATATTATGCTGCTCTTTGATTAGATAGCAAAATAGATTCCGATTAAGATACATTACTAATGTAATCACATGAATGTTCGATACACTCCTTTCCTGCTGTTGTCATCGCGGCCTGCACTTGGTGTAGGATCACATTCCACCATTGTAGTCACGGGATTGCATAGGTCACAAGATCAGCACATTATTCACTCGCTGGTACCCTCGCAGTGCCACTATTTTAAAGGCTAAATGGTAGAGATTTGCTAGTAAATCTGAAGATGATTGAATTTGAGTCACGTTTTCTCAAATGCACATGGTACAGAGAATTAGAAAACACTTTGCATGTTGATTTGGGAGGATTTAAAAAATAAAAAATAAAAAAAAATGAACAGCTCCATTTCACACACTGTTAAAGACTGCTAAATACCTTGCAGCAGGGGTGGACATATCAGTGGTGCAACCTGTGCTACCACACAGGGGACTGAGAGATAGGGGGGCCCAATTTCCTCCAAAGTAGGAGGTATTGTACAGTAGGATAAGCTTTTGGGTCACAGTAAGCCCATATATTGTTCTTGTACCGGCGCCCTTTTTGTATGTCTGCCAATGCTTTGCAGCTAATACATTACATGGTCTAGTGAAGTAAATCAGTGTTGGTCTGAGTCTGTGAATAATAATCCAAAGATTCAGGTGATAGGGAGCTGCTGGACATCAAAAGTCATTGGGAACTGATAGGGAGGTGCTGGACCTGCAGAGTCAGTGGGAACTGATAGGGAGGTGCTAGACCTGCAGCTATGATATGCTATTTTATGTAATGCATGTATTATATGGTGCCACATGCTTATATGTAAGTTATGACAACTGTGTGGCAGATCCTGTGAAGTGCAGCATGTGTAATGCTATAGATTGGCAATGTGTGCATCAATACATTTTGTGTGCCCCAGTTCTAACATGTCCAAACAGGATGTCACTCATTTTAAAAGTGATCTCTTAAGTGTTAGATACTGAACATAAAGAGTTAACACACTGATCTGCTGTGTGAAATGTTGACGTATGAGAAGTGTGGAAGTAGCATTAACATGTCTCACAATTGTTACAGGTGAGAAGTTACAGGTAGAAGAAGGTATGAAAGTCAGTTACACTCTAGCCAGTAAGATTTATGTAAAATTTGATACTTGTTGTCCCACCCCTAGGAACTAGTTAGAGCTAAAGTGGAGCTTGTAAAATGCTCTATCCTGCTTTGCAGCTATTGTAGACTTCTCCAGGAGGAAGGCATTAGCCCTCCTGTATGATAGAGAGCCACCATTACAGACAGATGGCAAGGATTGCCACCCAGAGGGGAGCATATAAACTTTTTCCTTTGAAAATGAACTCCTGGAAGCTGCTGGCTTTTGGCCATAAAGACAGTGAAAAAAACGGTAAAATGCTATGAAAATAAATACGTTTGCACACGGGTAACGGAAAAGGGAGGACCTACTACAGGGAGACAATATGCCCGCACCCAACTTTTTCTGTACAGACTAGAAAGTTGCACAACTGAAAACACCGCCTTGGATCTGACTTCCTAAAAGGCAGTCGAGGGGTTTATCATACCTCCTAAAGGACCTGAGAGGAGGCTGCAACACACTGCCTACAAAAGAAGAAGAAGGTGTGCAGAAACACTAAAAAAAAACCAGAGTGAGAAAAGTAAAACATATTTATATAAGATGAAAGAAATAGGTGCTGGGAAGGAAAACAACCCGACTTATTGCAGGAACTCAACTGGTGTTTATAAAATGTTAAACCCCTAAGCTGAAAGGCTGCAATGCCAAGACACGGGTGCATTTAGAGGTATCGCCAATAAGGAAGTACAGTAAAAGGTAAACATATTGTCACACAATGACTACTGGGGTTCCATTAGGTATAAGGGAACTCCAGGTGAGCGCCACAACACACAGAGAACACAATACAATAGAGAGCCCCGGCGCTAGGGAGAGGGAAGCGGGGTAACCTCCTTCCACTCACCTGAGGCTGATTCCTGCATTACCTAATGTCTCTATACAGGTCCTTCCCCCTATCGCCAATCACGTGCCCAAGCCCTCTCTTGCCTTAAGCTCACCCTGGCTAGTGAAAAGGCCAGTGAGAGTTAGTCTCACCACAGCAATAATACAACACAAGGGAAGGGAAATAGACAGTGGAAAATAGTCTCAAAAGGAAAACACTCCAAGCTTGTCAAATGCAGCTAAACACCACAGCTGCAACTGTCATGGCTCCTTAGCTTCTTCTAGACGCTAGCTAAATCCAAAGTGGTCAGCCTAAGAATGAAGATGTGAAGATGGTAAGACGTGTCTTCTTATAGTGAAGTAGAGTAGTGGTCACAAAACAATTGCATCTGGATTTAAGACTACAAAGGACAGTCAGATATGAAAGAGTCCTTTACCGCTACAGCACTAAAAGCAAGTAGATTGCACTCAAATTAAAGTAGTGGATCTGCAACCAATAAGGCGTTGTGACCTTCTGAACCCAAAAATCGCCAGAGGTCTCACAAGAGCTGGACATACTCATGACACATATAAAACCCATCACAGAATATGATAGGGCAGACTAAAATGGAAAAAATTAGAAATACCTGATGAAGAGCAAACCAAGAAGCAAACAAAACCAAAAGGAACCACCAGGATTTAGACAGGGGAAAAAAGACAATAGCCTAGCAGACAGGAACCCACCATGCAACATCAGGTCACCATTTTGAATCCCCAAACCAAGCCGTGACAGTAAACTCACCGCCAGTGTCTTTGCAAAGTAAGCTTTATTCAAAGTACCAGGGTGGGCTTATAGCCACTGCTCACTGTGTACTTAGCGGCCTCTATAACTGAACCGCCTCTTTGACTGAAAGCCGGCGGCTCCCTGGAAGAATCAAGTTCTTTTTCTCCCGGTATACTTTAAAGGGAGCCAACCAGAAGGATTTTCCCATATAAAGAAAAGGCAGTGCCATACTGGCTCTAGCATGCTGAATCAAATCATACCTTCAGTTTCCAGATTGTATGTTTGATTGTCAAAAAAAATGTTTTCAAAGTTGAAGAAATTAGTGCATTGGTTGAATATCATGTGCAGCGGGGCAGGACTTTGTTGTTTGGTTCCGCTATATATATCCCTCCTGGCTTGCCCCTTTTCTTTAGTTAAATTTTGCGCCACAACAGCATTGCTGCTATTGGCGGCATGTGCGCATTGCTATTGTGATGTCTTCATTAAAATGGCGCCGGAATCAGCGGATGCGTGTACCGCGCTCTCCTCCACCATTTTATTGAAGGCACTGTGGAGACAACTTTGAGCGGCAGGGGCTTGTGCGCTGATGAAGAAAAAATTAAATCTGCGCATGCGTCGATGCCACTCGTATATTCATAAAAATGGAGCAAAACACCCAAAATTAGACAAAACAGGCACAAAGGCAAAGATAAATCGGACTCTAGTATTGCCACTAAGAAAATGCCTGAATATAAGCTCTGCTTCATCATTTGCATATTTTTAAGTAACTGCCTTTTTTTCTCTTGTGGTTTTTGGTGCCAAATTCTTAAAAATGGCGCATGCGCTTCATGAATTTGGCATGAAGTCAAAAAAGGATTTTTTTTCCTGTCTTGAACAGTTTTTGTAATTATTTTCTCCAAAATTCGAATGTTTAGGAAAAATTTGCATCAAAATACTGGCATATTCAAAAATACACTGAGAAACCGGAGTGAAGTGCCAAATTTTGGAACGTCTAAAGAAGTCACAATTGGTGAATCAAGCAAAAATATCTGGAATCGCTAAACACCGTGCAGAAAGTAGAAAAAGATCCAGTGGTGACATAAAATAGGCTTGAAAAAAGGCATAAATAGAATAATGAAATAGTATAAATGAAAAAAAAGGCACAAAACAAGACAAAACTAGGCACAGGGACAACGAATGACTCTCCGATCATGGATAAAGTCCGCCATGTGAGAAAATAAGAAAAAACATAATTCTTATTTAATCACTAAAATTATAAAATTACCTGCATCCGCCGGCATAAATTGCGGAATTATAAGCAAAGCCTTTGTAAATTGTGCTGATCCGTCCGCCAATAAATAAAGCGTGCAGAGAGGGAAGCGACATTTCTTGTGTGCCCATCTGCGGCGCATACTCCAAAAAAAGGGATTATTAATTAAGTCTGCCTCCATTATGGGTCTAATTAACAATTAACACAAACATAATTACTGCACGTTGACATTTAACTCACAACATTGTTTTAATAATTTCCTGAAATTGCTCTCAGAGGCATTCTGTCATATTTAAATAATGGCCGCACTTTGTCATGTAAATTAAGTGACATTTACATTGAGTTTTCTGCACACTTGTAGGGAATGGTACAGACAATGTACAGAGTGGCGTTGTGTGGCTGCACCGGCAACAGACAGAAGACCTGTGTAAAGTATACGGAATTCATGAAGCTTGAGCATTCAACTGAGCGCCTCGTACAAGCTGTCCAATGCCAATACTTAGAAGCTTTATTTGATGGAGTATGGCCAAAGCTATAAATGCACTATAAAGGTATCCCCAAACTTTGCTAGAAGTCACATCTTACTGGTGGTCAGATGTCTCTATTTCAGTCTCTATTTGCTCATACAAGTCTCCTCACATTGGTGGTTGGACTGCTGAGCTCAGATTGGCCTCACGTCCTTCCTCATGGGTGTTACTTGCATTCTCTATTTGGTCATACAAGTCTCCTCACATTGGTGGTTGGACTGCTGAGCTCAGATTGGCCTCACGTCCTTCCTCATGGGTGTTACTTGCATTCTCTATTTGGTCATACAAGTCTCCTCACATTGGTGGTTGGACTGCTGAGCTCAGATTGGCCTCACGTCCTTCCTCATGGGTGTTACTTGCATTCTCCATTTGCTCATACAAGTCTCTTCACATTGGTGGTTGGATTGCTTTGCTCAGATTGGCCTCACATCCTTCATCATGGGTGTTACTTCTTGCAATCTCCATTTGCTCAAAGAAGTCTCTTCACATTGGTGGTTGGATTGCTTTGCTCAGATTGGCCTCACGTCCTTCCTCAAGGGTGTTACTTGCAATCTCCATTTGCTCATACAAGTCTCCTCACATTGGTGGTTGGATTCCTGAGGTCAGATTGGCCTCACCTCCATCCTCATGGGTGGGACCTGTATTGTCCAATGGCAGATTTATATCTCATCTCACTTTTGGTGTGATGACTTGGCTGAACCTCATGTAAGTTTCACCTTGACGTGTGGTATCTGAGGTCTACATGGGCTGGTAGAAAGCTTGTCTGACTGGTGGTGGCATGGCTGGGCTCAGTCTGGCCTCATCTATTTTATCATGAGTGGTACCTGCATTCTTCATTGGCTGATCTCATCACACTGGTCCTGGGATGGATGGGCTCAGTCTGGCATAATTTTCTTCCTCATGGATGTTGTCTGAAGACTTTATGGCTGTTACACATCTTGTGTTACTGGTAGTGGAATTACTTTGCTCAGGTTGACCTCATATTCTTTCTCATGGGTGGAACCTGATGTCTTCATTGACTGATACAAATCTTGTCTTACTATTGATTTGATAACTGTGTTCAGTCTACAGTAGACTCATCTCTTTCATCTTGGGTGATAATTTCAGTCTCTATTTGCTCTTACAAGTCTCCTCACATTGGTAGTTGGATTGAGGAGCTCAAATTGGCCTCACATCCTTCCTCATGGGTGATACTTGCAGTCTCCGTTTGCTCATACAAATCTCTTCACTTTGGTGGTTGAATTGCTGAGCTCAGATGGTCCTCATGTCCTTCCTCATGGGTGGCACTTGTAGTATGATGTGCCCACATTGCCCTCCACACAGTATGATGTCCCACACAGCCCTCCACACAATATGATGTCCTCACATAGCCCGTATTATATCACCACAGTATTATGTCATATCACAGCCCTTTTAGTGTACAATATTATGTCCCCACACAGCCCCTTTAGGGTACAGTAAAATTTCCCCATACTGTACCCTTAGGATACAGTATAATGTTCCCATACAGGCCCTTTACAGTACAGTATTCTGTCCCCACATATGTGTGACGCCCCAGGGGCTGTGGGGTACTCGGTCCCGGGCGTGCGGTGCGCAGTGGGAAACAGTCGTGGTCGTGACCCAGTGCTGTAGCCCTTGGGGTGCCGTCTCTCAGAAAAAGGGGTGAAAAATAAAAAGGAAAGGGGAAAAAATAAAAATAAAAGAGTTCTCAACTATGCCACTTGCGGTGTGCGGCCAGGTTATTGGGGCTGCCGCTGCAGGGTTCTGCTGGGGCTGATTGAGTGGTGCAGCTTAAGTGTTTGAGCCCTCTGCAAGCAGAGACAGGCTCCAGCAGTGAATGAAGGTGATTGTAGTGGGGAACAGTCTATGTGAGTGCACGGGGTGATAATAAAACAGTCCACACCAGGATTGCAGTTTCAGCTTGCCTTCTTTTACTTTTGGTACTTGGTGTCGGTTCCAGGTGTTCCCGCTACCCTTGTTCTCTGTGCCAGCTGTGACCTGGGTTGACTGTCCTCCGTGCACACTTGTTGTGGTTGGACTCCCGTGGCCTGGAGCTACTTGGGAGTCTCTTCTCTTCAGTCTTGGTCCTACTGCAGGCAGCCTGGACTATTTAAGGGGTTCAGTCCCCGGTCCCATTTTTGCTGTTTGTGCTTCAGACTCTTTGGATTGGCGATGGACCGTGGAGATATTCTCACCTGGCAGAGTTAACAGTTGACCATTAACTGTCCCGCTGTCCTAGGGTCTGCACACCGCCTTGTGCTGAGTCATGTGAGCCTTGGTTCCAGACTTCCACAGGCGTCCCAAGGTTCCTGGAGTCTTACACTTCCACAGTTAACCCACGGTGCCTTGAGTCCTGGTTCTGTACTCTACAGTCCCTAACTCCTTTTACAGCACTGCGGTGTTGTTTCAGGTCTTTTCTGTACTTTTCGCTCTTTTCTCCTCACAACTTCTCTCCTCCTTCCTTCACACTCCTTCACTTAACTCCACTGAACTCACTTCAGTCTCCTTCACTTCCTCCCGCCAACTTCCCAACTCACCACTGACCCCTCCCCCTCGCTGGGTCTCTCCCTACAGATTGGGTGGCGACTATCCAATCAGTGCCCTTCCCTTTTACCTGTTGCTAGGCAGTTTCCTAATCTAGTGTTGGGGTTGTGTATATGGCCTGAGGGTGCTGGTGTACTGGCTGGCACGGATATTCCGGGGTTTGGGTTTCCACTGGTTACAATTGTGGCACCTGGTACCACAGGGGTGCTACACATGCCCCTTGGAGAGTCTTCACAGTCTCCCACAAGTACCGTCAATAAAAATACAAAACAAAAAACAGCTACTTCTAACCCCATTCCCCCACTTCTTTGTGTGCTGTAGTGACGCACAGGCGCAATCATAGAAGAGAGAACTGATGGTTCCCTGTTCCACCATTGTATTCACCAGTCTCTGGAAAAAGAAGCAAAAAAGTCAATTCCCAGTCTCCTAGTGAGAGTTTGATGTGATTAAGTTCTCTCCTCATTCAATAGTTTTCAAAGTTTTTTTTTAAGTTTTCTTTAGATAGAGAAACTTTGCTGCTGATTCATTTAAAGCAGCCTCCAGTGTTTGTTTTTTTTGATGCACATTATTTTTTTTTTAATAACGGTTTTTGATGAGTCTTTGGCGAAGCACTCCAAAATACACACCGTATAGGTATATATCATATTATAATTAAAACCACATAAAGAACAACGCTGAAAAAAACGCTGCAACAAAACTTCATTAGTTTTTAGATGTGGATTTTTAAGCCAGAAAATCCATATTTGAAATAAAAGCAATAAAATTATTTCTGCCACCAGTCACCACTAGAGGGAGCTGACTGCATAAAATTTATATATTGAGCTCAATATTAGTACAGTTTGCAGTAGACTTCTACACTCCCCCTAGTGGCAGCTGCAGGTATAATATTTTTTATCTTTTAAGGTCTCGGAGGACGATCCAAGTTATATTAAAATACACATTATCACAAAATCATAGATGTAAAAAGGTGAACATTCCCTTTAAGGTTTGTAAGTGCAAATTAGGCTTGAAAATATTTTTTCCACAGGTACAGAAACGTACAAGGGATCCTATAGGCATCCGGCATATATGATTCTGGCGTCACTTGATGTATCATGCGTCTTGAACACAGGTTATTACCGAATTGTAAGTGATAAACTTAATCACAGGCTGCAAAAACCCCTCCATGTGCATGAGGATCCTCGCGCACCATCTAGAGCCAATCTAATCTGCCACCAAAAATATCTCTTCCTCTCCCCCAGGTTCATCAGTTTCAGACGGAGCAGCGTTCCATTAGGAAATAAAATCGCATTGCTCCTTACCGAGGACACAAAGAAGGGACATTCTTCACTTTAAATGAGATTAAATCTCTTTAAGGGAGCCAATTACACTGGGCAAGTTGTTAGAACATATTTATGAGAAGCGCCTTAATACACTTGCAATCTACCGCGACTTCTGCTCCGCAAACAAAATAAATGCCATATCAATTTCTATCACCTAATTGTAAACATGACCCGGCAAAGAGGATGTAAAAGTCCAAGAGAAATCGAGGGAAATTTGTAAACTTCACCATGTTGACTGCAGCGGGTACAAAATTTGAATTAGCTGAATTTACCCCTACAGGTGGATTAGCGGAGAATAAATTTGCACTAATCTCAATACTGGAAAGCTTGTAAATGCTTGGAAAATACAAGTGGGGAAAAAAGAGAAGGAGAAAGAGAAAGAAAGAGAGAGAGGACCCACTGACCATCAGAGCTTACACTATACAGGAGAGGACCCAGCTGACCATAATAGCTTACACACTACAGGGGAGAGAGAGGATCCCACTGACCATCAGAGCTTACACTCTACAGGAGAGAGAGGATCCCACTGACCATAAGAGCTTACACTATACAGGAGAAGACCCCGCTGACCATAAGAGCTTACACACTACAGGAGAGAGAGAGAGGATCCTACTGACCATAAGAGCTTACACTATACAGGAGAGAGAGGACCCGCTGACTATAAGAGCTTACACTCTACAGGAGAGAGAGGACCTCTCTGACCATGAGAGCTTACACTTTACAGGAAAGAGAGAGGACGCCGCTGACCATAAGAGCTTACATTCTATAGGGGAGAGAGAGGATCCTGCTGACCATCAGAGCTTACACTCTACAGGAGAAAGAGGAATCTGCTGACCATAAGAGCTTACACGCTACAGGAAAGAGAAAGAAGACCACACTGGCCATAAGAGCTTACACTATTCAGGAGAGAGACAGGATCCCACTGACCATAAGAGCTTACACTGTACAGGAGAGAGAGGACCCACTTACTATAAGAGCTTACACTCTACAGGAGAGAGGACCCCGCTGACCGTAAGAGCTTACACTCTACAGGAGAGAGAGGACCTCTCTGACCATAAGAGCTTAAACTTTACAGGAAAGAGAGAGGACCCCGCTGACCATAAGAGCTTACATTCTACAGGGGAGAGAGAGGATCCTGCTGACCATCAAAGCTTACACTCTACAGGAGAGAGAGGAATCTGCTGACCATAAGAGCTTACACTCTACAGGAGAGAGAGGACCCCTCTGACCATAAGAGCTTAAACTTTACAGGAAAGAGGGAGGACCCCGCTGACCATAAGAGCTTACATTCTACAGGGGAGAGAGAGGATCCTGCTGACCATCAGAGCTTACACTCTACAGGAGAGAGAGGAATCTGCTGACCATAAGAGCTTACACTCTACAGGAGAGAGAGGACCTCTCTGACCAGAAGAGCTTACACTTTACAGGAAAGAGAGGACTCCGCTGACCATAAGAGCTTACATTCTACAGGGGAGAGAGAGGATCCTGCTGACCATCAGAGCTTACACTCTACAGGAGAGAGAGGAATCTGCTGACCATAAGAGCCTACACGCTATACGAAAGAGAGAGAAGACCACACTGGCCATAAGAGCTTACACTCTATGTGAGAGAGAGGGAGGACCCTGTGGAGACACGGGGGTCAGTGGGTGCTCTTTTCCGCTGGCCCTTCCGCCTTTAGAAAGACAGCATGGCCCAGGGCTCATCCCAACTGAACGCCCGATCTCCTTAACCGTGGGCGGAACACTACTCAGACAACACAGGGTGAGGGAATCACAATATTAAGACTTTATTGGATCCCCAAATAATTAACGGCACATAACACATAACCAGCAAAACACACAAATGTAACAGGCAACAGAGTCTCACATGTCCGCTGACTCACCAGGGATTTAGAATGTCCGTGCCTCCGAGCTTCCAGGGCTACTTACTCCAAACCAGCAGCACCCCGCTTTCGGCGGGCACCCACCGAGACTGGAATAACTCCAGATTTAGGAAGCTGGCTGAGGTATGCAAAGCCAGTAGTCCAGTGCCTGTATTGTCCCAAGCTGGATTCCTTCCTTAGGTGGTCCTTGATAGCACAGCCGGACCCTTACAATCGATACTGAGGTCCATGTAGTGTTATAATCCAGGTTCAGCTTGCCAATCGGATCCGCAGGTCCTAGATTGGTATCATGTAGCACTAGTCTCCCTGGGCAATGGACAGTTCTCCTTCTTATACCCCTGAGCTCTCCATTCAGACCATTGGGGTCTTCACGATTGGTGGAAAAGACTGGGCTCTTATTGGCTAGATTTCAAGCCATATTGAAATATCCAGAGACAAGGGTGAGACAGGTAAGTTACATCACATCTAGCAATTCACTTAGTAAAAAAATGGGAAGTTTGCATAATTGAGTTATCTGGGTGTCTGGCCTTCATTAGCCAAGATAATTACATGAGTCAACAAAAACTTCAATACTAAACTCCCAAGAGCCTTGTAGAACAATGAGGGATTATCCCCCATCTATAAACAAACTGTCTTCATGTCTGGCTGAATGTTAAGAAAGTTAACCCATGCTAGGCACTCAGAGTCCATGTCATCACAGACCCCACTGACCATAAGAGCTTACACTGTACAGGAGATAGAGGAGAGAAGACTACACTGACCATAAGAGCTTACACTCTACGAGAGAGAGAGGACCCCGCTGACCATAAGAGCTTACACTCTACAGGGGAGAGAGAGGACCCTGCTGACCATATGAGCCTACACTCTACAGGAAAGAGAGAGGACTCCACTGACTATTAGAGCCTACACTATACAGGAGAAAGAGTGAGAGAAGACCACACTGACCATAAGAGCTTACACTCTACAGAAGAGAAAGAGGACCTACTGACCATAAGAGCTTACACTCTAGAGGAGTGAGAGAATCCCACTGACCATAAGAGCTTACACTCTAGAGGAGAGAGAGGACCACACTGACCATAAGAGCTTACACTCTACAGGAGAGAGAGGATCTTGCTGACTATAAGAGCTTGCACTCTACGGCCTCTGACACACATCCGTGCCGCCGGTACGTGTTTGCCATTTTTTACACGTACCAGCGGCACGGAGACACGTACAGCAATGCTACCCTATTGTAGCAGGCACACACACGTAAAACCACACGGAACGTGTGTCCGTGTCCGTTTGTACGTGTGTGCGTTTTTCTACACACTGACATGTCAGTTTTTCTCCGGCATCACGGGTGTCACACGGGCCGCACCCGTACCACACGGATGTAGTGTGGATGTGGTCCCGAGTGACACGCGCCAGAGAAAACACACGTGTCAGAAAAAAAAAAAAAAGGTTAACTTACCTTCTCCTGCCCTCCTGTTTCTGCCGCTGCTGTCACTTTCTGCCGACCGCCGCTAATTATTCTCATTTAATATTCACTTCACTGCGGCCGGCAGCAGCAGCGGGGAGTCGGCAGGACCGGAGACCGAAGATCAGCACCACGGACAGCAGAATGGACCACGTGAGTATGTAAATTACCTGTTCTCCGTATGTTATCACGGATAGCACACGGAGAACACACGTGGCCTGCACGTACCAGAGACACGTACTTACCTACACGCAACACGCAGGGGAAATACGTGTCTCGCGGCACGTGCGTGATTTTCACGTGTGTCGGAGGCCTACAGAAAAGAGAGAGCTACAAATGTCGACAAGCTTTTTAATGAATGATTGCCCTGTTTTACCATGAATGTGCCAGTATGTTTTTCATTTTTACAGGTCATTATGTTTATTTTTGACTTTAGGCAGAATCTAAAAACTTTTAGAATTCTAGAAGAAAGTGCAGTTTACATTTTCTTTGTTCCTACGGCTCGACTTTTTTGGAAATATATTTTTTGTATCTATTGTTTGCTCCTCGTTCTCTCCACAATAAATCTGAAAAGTGAAAAAAAAAAATAATTAATTCTAAAACTACTTGGACGTTACTTGTCATAAAAGTAAATGACCTACTGTAGGGTAAAGCAGACGACTGTAAAGAAAACCCAGTGGTCACTTCAATTTATCTCAGTTGGAATCGAAAAAAAATCAAAACTGATTCAATAAGATTCTTGAAGAAAATAGGTTTACAAAGGAAGCATGAAATGGAAAAGCATTCATTGTTTTTTTGGGAGGATTTAAAATGATAGAATTGATGGTAACAAGTCCAAAAACAACAAATCTATTATTGTAACTAAAAAGAAATGTAAAAAAATAAAATAAAATAAAAATAAAGTTCCAAAAAGACGTAAAAAACAATGACAATAACATAACAATAAAATCAGCAAAAAATACATGTGAAATGAACAGATGTCATCTTCGGCTGTGACTGGTAACGTTCTGCTCAGGACGGGTAAATCAAATGTCTAAGAGACTTGTTTAAGGACTGATTTTGGCTGTTAAGTGCTTGTCAAAGGCTCTCAGGACCATTCACAAGTCTATAAAATACAAAAGAATTATAGAAGCTCCAGGGTCACATAATTCATTGCACAGTAGATTTAACCTGCCAGCAAGTAATTCATATTTGTGAGAATTACATTGTTTTCCACTTTCTCAGAGTTATCGCTGTGTCTCTCTTCCAGGTCACTATGGATATCAAAAATCAATTTGGAAAGATGGATACTGTCAGAGGATAAAGCATTGAACGCAGCGGTGCCTTCACTCCACTCCTTCTCTTTCTAAATAGATAGGGTGAGAGACAGTTATACTTTCTGGTGAACCTTGGCATTGGGCTGATTGCTCTCGTATGGACACAAGGCACCACAAATGAAACTGTTTGTTCAATGAGAAAGGTCAGGCCAGCTACATATTTTCTTTCCCGGGGTCTGACTCTTTCGTTCCATGATCCATGATCAAGAAAACCATCACTAAACTCAGATATTAGTTTGGGTCAATGACTACAATAGGAGTGGTCTTGAAAATTATATAAAATTTACCAAGGCCCACAAATATAAAAAAACAGCATAAGATGTTGTTCCTTTCATACCACTTAACCGCTCTAAGGGTGGCTTTACACGCTACGATATCGGTCCCGATATCGCTAGCATGAGACCCGCCCCCATCGTTTTTGCGAGAGGGGCATATCGCTGCCCGTCGCGCACAAAATCGCGCACCCCCGCCACACGTACTTACCTACCCTGCGATGTCGCTGTGACCGGCGTACCGCCTCCTTTCTAAGGGGGCGGTCCGTTCAGCGTCACAGCGACGTCACTAAGCGGCCGCCCAATGAAAGCGGAGGGGCGGAGATGAGCGGAACAAACATCACGCCCAATCTCCTTCCTTCCGCATTGTGGCCGGCGGCAGGTAAGGAGATGTTCCTCGTTCCTGCGGCGTCACACATGTGTGCTGCCGCAGGGACGAGGAACAACTTCGTCCCAGCGACAGCAGCGATAATTGGGAGTGGACCCCCATGTCAACGAGGAGCGATTTTGGACGTTTTTGCACCGATCCAAAATCGCTCTTATGAGTCACACACAACGAGATCGCTACAGCGGCCGGATGTGCGTCACAAATTCCGTGACCGCAACGAGATCGCTGTAGCGAAATCGTAGCGTGTAAAGCCCGCTTAAGTGTACTATATATCAAAATAAATGACATCACGCTTCCCCCTGTACTGGAAGTCCACTGCCTAGGAGCAACCCTTAACCCTGCCTTGTCCTTCAATCCACACATCTAACCTCTAACCACCTTGAACTCAAAAATATTTACAGAGTTCGTCCTTTTCTCAACCCTGAATCTACTACGAGGGACTGCTGATAAGTCATTGGCTTTGTGATCTTTTTTTGTTTCTATGGTAACGAATGTTACATCACATGAAAGCCTTATGTGTCTAATATATGTTTTCAAAATGTTGTGTTTGTTGTTTATGGCAACAGTGTTCTACACACGCGGGAAAACAAAATGGCGGAGTCTAATGTAATATTCACAGCAACTGAGAGCAGAGGAGTGATAACATTTTTGTTTTTACAAGGAAAGTCCGGGAAGGATAATCATGGTGATATATCGCAGACATTGGGGATCAATGCCCTTCATATTCAGCAGTTAAGAGTTGGGTCACCAAATATAAAACGGGCCACTTCAGCAGCAATGATGAGGAACGTCCTGGACGACCGAGAGTGGTTGTTGTTCCGGAGATCGTCGATGCTGCGCACAACCTCATACTGGAGAATCCACGAATTTCAGCTAAAGCAATAGCGGACATCATGGGGGTTTCCCGTGAACAGGTTTGTGTCATTATCCATGAACATTTGGACATGAGGAAGCTTCTGCAAAGTGGGTTCCCAAATGTTTGACAACAGATCAGAGAAGCATGCGAGTGAAAACTTCCCGGTCCATTGGTCAGTGTTTCCGGACTGCTAAGAAGTTCCTGGATTGACTGGTCACTATGGGTGAGATCTGTATTTATTTGTATGACCCTGAAAAGAAGGAGCAGTCAAAAGAGTGGAGGCACAGTGGTTCTCCTCGTCCAAAGAAGTTCAGGGTGCAAAAATCAGCCACTAAGGTGATGGCGTCTGTGTTCTGGGATAAGAAGGCCGTACTGCTGGAGGAATACCTTCAAAAGGGTTCCACCATCAATGCAAGGTATTACATTGCACTTTTGGATCAATTGAACACAGCTCTGAAGGACAAAAGATGCAGCAAGCTGTCCAAAGGAATTTTGTTCCTGCAAGACAACGCCTCCACTCACACTGCACAAGCGACCACAGCAATACTGGCAGAGCTGGGCTTCCAGCTGGTTGACCACTCACCTTATTCACCAGATCTAGCTCCCTTTTGCTAACATCTGTTTGCAAACTTAAAGCAACACCTCAAGGGTACCAAATTCCACACAATTTCTGATGCCATGGCTGCTATGGATGCCTGGTTTGAGGCAAAACCGAAATCCTTCTTTTTGCTAGGCTTACAGAACTTGGAATATCGATGTAAGAAGTGTGTTGACATCAGTGTAGAGTATCTTAAATAATTGTACAGTTCCATCATCCTAGCTTGTGTCTTTCTGTGTAAAGCCAAATACTTATCAGCAGCCCCTCATAAATCTTAGTGCTGTCCTCATCATCTCCCGCCTAGACTACTGCAATATCCTCATCTGTGGCTTCGCTGCTAACACTCTCGCACCTTTCCAGTCTATCACGACTAATCCACCTCTGTGCTTCCTACTCCTATACTTCTCACCTCTGCAAATCCCTTCATTGGGTCCGAGTTCTCCAATGTATCCAGTTCAAAGTACTAACACTGACCTTCAAAACTATCCGTAATCTGTCTCCTTCATATATCTCCGAAATGATCTACCAATGTCTTTCAACACATAATCTCTGGTCCTCCCAAGACTCCTCTCCTCGAACACTTGTACGTTCCTTACTCAATAGCCTCCAAAACGTCTCCTGAGTACCCTTCATTCTCTGGAGTTCACTGACCCAACATGTCCAATTATCCGCTACATTTGGAGCTTTAAGATGGAACTTTAAACACCCATCTGTTCAAGGAAGCTTACAGCCTGCAATGACCCCTCTGCTGCATCATCAACACCGGAGCTGCCGCCTCACCCTCATTGGAGCTGCCACTTCACCACCACCGGAATAGCCATCTCACCACCCCTGGAGCTGCCAATTCACCACCATTGGAGCTGCCACCTCACCACTATCGGAGCTGCCACCTCATTACCAATGGAGCTGCCACCTCACCACCACTGGAGCTGCCCCCTCACCACCACTGGAACTTCCAGCTCACCACCATCGGAGCTTCCACCTCATCACCAACAGAGCTGCCACCTCACCACCACCGGAGCTGCCACCTCGCCACCACCGGAGCTGCCACCTCACCGCCATCGGAGCTGCCACTTCACCACCACCGGAATAGCCATCTCACCACCCCTGGAGCTGCCAATTCACCACCATTGGAGCTGCCACCTCACCACTATCGGAGCTGCCACCTCATCACCAATGGAGCTGCCACCTCACCACCACTGGAGCTGCCCCCTCACCACCACTGGAACTTCCAGCTCACCACCATCGGAGCTTCCACCTCATCACCAACAGAGCTGCCACCTCACCACCACCGGAGCTGCCACCTCGCCACCACCGGAGCTGCCACCTCGCCACCACCAGAGCTGCCACCTCACCACCATCGGAGCTGCCACTTCACCACCACTGGAGCTGCCACTTCACCACCACCGGAGATGCCACCTCACCACCACCGGAGCTGCCACCTCACCACCACCGGAGCTGCCACTTCACCACCATCGTCGCTGCCACCTCATCACCAATGGAGCTGCCACTTCACCACCACAGGAGCTGCCATCTCACCACCACTGGAGCTGCCACCTTACTCTCACTGAAGCTGCCAACTCACCCTCACTGACGCTGCCACCTCACCACCACCGGAGCTGCCATCAAGGTCAATGTCCTTTCCTCTCTGTACTAGTCTGTTATTGTTAATTTATTTACTGTAATTTTATATTTTGTATGTAACCCCTTCTCATGTAGAGCACTATGAAATCAATGGTGCTATAAAATAAATCATAATTTGTGGCAAATGTTTAGTGTACTGATTCAATCCACTCCATAATTGTCAAATGATGCACATTAATGATACATTTGATAAAAATGTCGCCAGTCCAACTTTTTTACAAATGATCCTATATATTTCAACAGGCTACCGGGCCACTGGAGAACAGGTAAATCTCCCGGTGGACCCCTGTGACGGAGTGGGCACACCATTCCACCTATATCTGCAGTAACTGCCACAATCCTCTTTTTTTCATTTTGTACAGACAAGAGAAGCTTCTTATCATTCAATTAACAAACTGTTATATATACGGTAAGTATAGGCAAATTTGTGAGTAAGGATAATGTAATATTTTCATGTAGCTGACAAGTAGGCCCCCAGTCAATTTCACTTGTGGACGCAATGCACCCCAGTCCGACGCTGCTTTCCAATGTTAGATAAGACCAATGGGACAAATGTTTACAAATGAATGACATTATTTGAAACAAATTAAAACTTTTAAACACAATATTTAATACACCCCTCTCATTTTAGAAATGAAAAAAGTGTCAAGTGTCGCATTAATGTAGAATTTTGGGATAATTGCAACTTTTTATGCCTTTTCAAAATGGTTGTAGCACAAATGTATTTGCATCATAATGACTTTTTTAGACAGCTATAACCTGTCTAGATTATGCAACTTTTTTGAGACTTTTATGTAGAGATACAATTCATTGTACTTCTAGCCAAAAAATAACTACAACTAGTGATGATTGGACCTGTAGATGTTTGGGTTTGCCGGGTTCTGCCGGACTTTAAAAAAAGTTCAGTTCAGGACTGAAAAATGACCCAAACTTGACCCCAGTCTCCAAATCCCACATAAGTCAATGGAGACCTGAACCTGTGTGCTGTACAATGGTCAGAGTAAGGGATTGGGGGCTCAAAAAGGAAGCAAAATGGGGCAATTGTAACCAATGTGGTTAGGGAATAAAAAAAAAAAGACATGGGATCCAGCCTATTTTTGATAAGCAACAAGGGTTAAGTAGATACCTGGGTGGTGCAACCCTCAGCTGTCAGCGTTAACTTGGCAGGTTAATAATAGAGAGGTACCATTTAATTAAGTAATTAAAAAGAATGGCATGGGCTCCACCCTAGTTTTGAAAACCAGCCAAGATAAAGCAGACAGCTGGGAGCTGGTATTATCAGGCTGGGGAGGCCCATGGTTATTTGACCCTTACCAGCCTAAAAATAGCAGCACGCAGCTGACCCAGAAGTGGCATATCCATTAAATGCACCAATTCTGGTGCTGTGCTCAGCTGTTCTTGATTTTCTTGGTGCAGTGGTAATCGGGGGATACTCAGGAGATGTTTTGGAGTTGATTGGGTGAGGAAGGTACATGTGTGGAGAAGAGGATGAGTATTGGGAGGATCAGAGATTATGTGTTGGGAGATATTGGAAGAACAGTTCAGAAATATATGGAGAAGAGAGACAGATTGTGGGGTTGATGTCAGCTGTGAATTAACAGCTGGCATTAAGCCCAGGGGTTAGTAATGGAGAGGCATATATCAGACACCCCCACTACTAACCTGGCAAGTATAAAGTTAAAAAAACACACACAGGAAAAAAGTTTATCTGAATAAAGACTTCCCCACAGTCCCTCATTCACCAATTTATTTCTTCAAAATAAATCCTGGAATTTCCGGCGTAATCCATAGATTAATGTCCCACAACATCCCTGGATTAATTTGGAGCCTCGTTCTGAGAATGTTCTCAGAACGATGCAGCATAGGTCGTTGCCAGTCAAAAGCAGCTCAGAATTTCTCAATAACAATTGTGCCGCCCTCACGTCAGTAGCAGCCGGGCTGCTCGGATCCGGATTCGCAGTGGCTCGAGGGATTTCCGGACCTGGGGGTCGCGCGGACAATCAAAAAAGGGGACGTATTTGTACGGGGATTGCTGTAGATATTTAGTGACGCCACCCACGGTGTGTGGTAAGATGTGGTACCACCGCTGCTGTTGGGGAGCACCCTGGGGAAATGGGATAGCAGCTAGATGGTAACCTCTCCGTGGGTAGGGATGGATGCCCTGGGGCTCAGTGTCCAGAACACGGGGAGTGATGCAGGCCAGAGGTGGCGGGCCGGGGAGTGTTGGTGTACTCACCGTGGAATAATTGCACACAAGTCTGTTGGTAAACCAAGGTGTCAGTGGCCGACTACCGCGTCCGGGTGTACTCGGGTCCCACACCCGGCTGGTATACCGATGTCCCTTCCTCCGGCACTCTGTGATTTTCCTCACTTTCGGACGACTCCATCTGGAACGGGGAAGTCCACTCACGGTATGTTCTGGTTGGGAGATGTTCCCGCGAAAACTGACCCTTGGGATTTCAGTGGGTGTTTGCGGATACCCTATCCCCCGCGGTGGGCTGCCGTTTTGCTCTATCTGGGCCAACACTTCTGGAGCTAGGCTTGAAACCTGCCCCCGGTCTGGTGAATTAGAGAAGGGGTTTGCAACCGTCTTCTAACTGGGGTCCAGGTACCCCGCCTGTGCACGGTTGCCGGACCGGATCTCGCTGTTGGTACCGGCGGGCTCCAACCCTGACCCGGTCCACTCTGGATTTCCCGCGACCGTATTCCCGTCGCCTCTGGACACGGTCCACTGCTTGCCACCTAGCCAGTAGACCAGGGCCACTACCCTGTCTACCCTTCATCAGGCTCAGCTTTCCTTTGACAGTCTGTCACTGTCACTCCTCTCCACTTCAACTCCAAATTAGACTCGACTTAGACTCCGACTACTTGATCCCGCCCCCGGATCCTCAAGACCCCTAGGTGGGCGCTCCCAATCCACCTGGTCCTGCCCACTGGTGTGTCCTTCCTACCCTGGGGGGGTGGCTAGGATTTTGTGGCTGATGGAACCTTGTGTGGGAAGGTGTTATGTAGGGTGTAGTACACTTCTGTGACCACCTGGCGGCGCCAGGGCATCAAACAATGATGTCAGTAACTCAGTGATGTCACTGCTCATGAGAAATTATGAGCTGCCGCTGGAACTGGTAATGAACTGGTAATGACCTATGCAGCCTCGTTCTGAGAGTCCCCAGCTTTCTGCTTTACCTCTTTTTTTAAATAGAGGGGACCCCAAACAGTTTTTTTTTAAATGATTTATTTAAATAATTAAAAAGAAACATTATGGGATCCCCGCTATGTTTCATAACCAGCAAGGGTAAAGCAGACAGCTTAGGGTTGCAGTCTGCAGTTGTCTGTTTTAACTGCTCTTGTTACCAAATAATAGGTGGGGGCCCACTTTATTTTTTTATTTTTATTGTTCACAGCAGTGAATAAGCAACTTCTGCATGCAGTAAAGCTTGTTGGTTGGCTGCGCTGCAGCATTCCAACAAGCTTTATTAACCCCTTAACGACCGCGGGCAGTAATATTACGTCATAGCGGTCATAGTATTACTGCCTGCGGTCTGCCGCCGGCATTATGCCGCGATCGGCACACATCTCAGCTGATTTTCACAGCTGAGATGTGTGCCTGCTAGGCACGAGCAGACTCGTTATCTGCTCGTGCCGTTTAACCCCTTAAATGGTGCTGTCAGTATGTGCCATTATAATGGCATCGGCGGTAAACATTTACTTACTGGCCGATGCCGGAAGTCACAAGACGTGATCACGTGACTTCCGGTGGTTGTCATGGTAGCACAGGGTCACGTGATGACTCCTGTAGCTGACATGAATTACTTTTGGTTTCACTCGGCCCAGAGCAGAGTGAAGCAGAAAGTCAGCATATCTGCTGTTTACAGATGTATAGCTGTCATCAGCAAATATGGCAGAGCGATTAGATTGTTGATCCACATAGCCCTCTAGGGGGACTAGTAAAATAAAAATAAAAAATAAAAAAAGTTTTAAAAAAATTAATAAAACCCCAAAACCTAAAAGTTCAAATCACCCCCCTTTCGCCCCATTGAAAATTAAAGGGTTAAAAAAATATACACACATTTGGTCTTACCGCATTCAGAAACGCCCGATCTATCAAAATATAAAATCAATTAATCTGATCAGTAAACGGTGTAGCGGTAAAAAATTTCCAAATGCCAAAATTACTTTTTTGGTCGCCACAAATTTTGCGCAAAATGCAATAACGTAGCTTCTGCGCAAAAATGGTACCGTTAAAAACGTCAACTCGAGACACAAAAAATAATCCATCACTGAGCCCTAGATCCTGCAAAATGAGAACGCTATGGGTCCCGGAATATGACGTAAAATGTGCGTCACTTTTTTCGGACAAACTTACGACTTTTTTAACCCCTTATATTATTATTATATATAAAGTAAACCTTTACATGTTTAGTGTCTACGAACTCGCACTGACCTGAGTCATCACCCCCACACATCAGTTTTACCATATAGTATATTGACTGAAAAATAAAAAAGTTACATCTCTTGGAAAAAAAATGGCGAAAAAAAAAACTGGAAAGCGAAAAATCGGCCGGTTATGAAGGGGTTAATATATGAACAGTAGCAGAACACCAAACTCGGGCACAGACTTTGTTTCTTTAGTTCATGTTCGAATCCGAGACCCTGACACCCCATGTTTAGTACAAACCCCGAGATTTACAGTTCAGGTTCACTCATGCCTAACTATTGTAAGTTTTGGCATTGATAGTAAAAATGGTGTAATAATTGATGTAAACATTTATAAACTTGGCTTTGGCATTAATAACAATGAAAATTAAGCAAAATATTTGGTGTGAACACAAAGGCAAAAGTTCCCCTTAGGGATTTGTATTGGCAAATGTAAACTTTTCCAATTTTAGGAAGGCGGAATTTGCAGAATTGTTTAATTTGCGTTCAATGTACGGATTATTAAATGTATCCTCGTGGCAGGTGGATTGTGATGCTTCTAATGTAAATTTGTTTTTTCTTAATTTTTTATATTTTTGCAGCTGTTTGATGAGATCTTGATAGGGAGCAAAAAAAATGAAGAAGGGTTTTTGCCCTAAAGGCAAAATCTTGAATCAATCGATAAGTTACAATTCCTCCCTGAGCATTAGCAATCAGTAACAAAATTGTTTTGGCAGATGAATCAATCGTACGCCCCTCAGGTATAATATAGCATCATAGCTCTTCCTCCTTCAATTGATCTGAAGTGGGTTTTTCAGGGGTCCTTGAGGTGGTCCTAGTTTACGGTTAGTGCAGACGGTATGCCTGGAGTACGGGTGAGTATTCAAAAGATGGAGGGCACTCATATAGAAAAGGATGGTGGTGGTCCAAACATATATGCCATTTCTTTATCTATGAATTCTTTGTGTACTACTGACCTAAAGGGGGCTTTACACACAGCGATATCGCTAGCGAGCGTATCCGCCTCCGTCGATTGTGCGTCACAGGCAAATCGCTGCCTGTGGCACACAATATCGTTAGGAGCCGTCACACGGACTTACCTGCCTACCAATGTCGCTGTGACCGGAGAACCACCTCCTTTCTAAGGGGGCGGTTCATGCGTCGTCACAGCGGCGTCACTAAGCGGCCGCCCAATAGAAGCGGAGGGGCGGAGATGAGCGTCCGTAACATCCCGCTCACCTCCTTCCTTCCTCATTGCCGGCGACCGCAGGTAAGCTGTAGTTCGACGAACAACCTGCGTCCTCAACAAACAATGATTTTTTGAAAATGAACGACGTGTCAACGATGGACGATATGGTGCGTATTTTCCAACGTTAACAGCCGCTCGTTGGTGTCACACGCAACGACGTCGCTAACGATGCCGGATGTGTGTCACGTAATCCGTGACCCCGGCGATATATCGTCAGATACGTCGCTGCGTGTAACGGGGCCTTTAGGCTATGTGCGCACGTTGCGTAAATTCATGCAGTTACGCTGCGCTTTGCAGCGCAGCGTAACTGCATGCGTCCTGCGTCCCCTGCACAGTCTATGGAGATTGTGCAGGGGCCGTGCGCACGTGGCGTCTCAGAGCGCAGCGCTTCGGCTACTGCCGAAGCGCTGCGCAAAAAGAAGTGACATGTCACTTCTTTCCTGCGCTTTGCCGGCAGCTCCTGTTCTGTCTATGGGAGGAGCTGGAGGCAGAGCGCATGGAATCGGCGCTCACTACGGACATTTCTGCAGCGATCTAAAGCGCACATGTGCTCTTCAGATCGCTGCAGAAATTTCTGCAGGGCTAGCACGCAACGTGCGCACATAGCCTTACTCAGGACAACTTAGCCTAGAATATTGGGAAGTTGATTAGTGAAGAGGCTCACAAGAGATGATGTAGAAACATTTCCAGTTTACATATGATGGTGATTTTGCTGTAATTTGTGGGACAATCCGGTAAGACAAGACGCTCAAGGTCCCAACTGTATTTGCCTATAGAAAATGTAGGTTCTTTCCAGCCCTTCACAGAGCTTTCACATAATGGTGACATATTTTAAACATTCATCGTTTTTAGGGTAGGTTCACATGACCGTTATTTCTCCATTCGAGATTCAGACCCTAACCCTCCCAGCCTGTGTGACAGCGTCTGCCTACAACCAATCACAGACCCTGTCTGCTGGTCAATATCATGGTGTAAAACTAAATAAAAAAAATTGTTGTGGAGTCCCATTGTGCAGCCCCGGCGCAGACCGGGGTGCTCGGATCTGGGGTGGTCGTGGCTCGAGGGGTCCGTACCTGGGCTCAGTAGCCACTCCGATCCTTGAAAGGGGATTATTTACAGGGGAGAAGTTTGTGACGTCACTTGCGGGTTGTGGTAATGGGAGTACCGCCGCTGCTGGAAGGAGTACCGGGGCAGATGGTGGAGAGCAGCAAGGTGTCAGTCCCTCCGCAAATAGGGAAGGCCCCGGCCTCGGGGGTTTTGGTGGGATCTTTGGGAGCACAGGGTGCAGAGGAACCAGGGTACTCACTGTGGGTGGTCGTGGTGCTGGATGAGGATTATAAAGCAGACACTCACATTGAAGATAAACCAAAGACTCTGTGCATCCATTCACTACAGGGGAGCCCGTCCAGGTGTCCGCTCCCACCGGTGTCACTTGGTAATCCAGAGCCGCCTCCGTGCACAATTTAGTTCTCTGTTGTGGCCCCTTGGCTTGAAGCTGTTGGGGCCCCGCTCACTATATATTTGGTGTAGCTGTGCTCTTGATAGCTGGCACTTTGGATTTTAGTTGGCCGCTTTATTGGAAAGCCCTATCTTCCGCGGTTTGCTGTTGCCTTCACTCTCTGAGCTCTTAGGGAAGTTCATAAAGATACTCTCCCTCCCAGGTTAATTATCAGGACGTTGAATCAGCTCCTGACCTAGGGTCCTGTACCACGTCGTGCTCAGTACCGGTCAGTTCTTTTGGGTTTCTGATGCCAACAGTCCTCCTAGACTATGTCCGTCGCACCCTTTTCTAATGTCTCTGCCACCGATCCCCGACTCCTCTGGTCCCGGACCACCGGGAGCTACTACTCCAGCTCATCATTCTTTGAGGGCTCTCACTCGACTGCCTTGTCTTCCTCCCACCAGTCTGCCTGACCCCTAGGTGAGTGGCGCTATTACAGCTTAACCAGCCCACTGGTGTGGTTGAAAGGTCATGATGTGAGGTGTGATTGGGATTTGTGGTGCTGATTGTAGTGACACGGGTTTCTTAGGAACCTGGAACCATGGGGGTAGGCACTGCACCCTGGGTGACAGGATACAGTTCCCTATGGCACCCTGATATACTCAGGGGCGCCACACTATCATATTATGATATCCAGCACATATTAAGCCATGGCTACAGGCTGCAGCCCCCAGCTGTGTGCTTATCTTGGCTGTGTATCAAAATATGAGGAACCGCATTCTGAAATTTTCCCCCAAATCGGTCAAAGCAAGAAGCAAGTTGAGCATATCGCTAGACTGGATATGTTGAACCTAAATTCCCTTGTGATATAATTTATTTTCTGTCATCTTACATCCATAAGACTCTATAAAACACATCCCTCCTTCAAGGAACCCTTTAGTCAGCACTTTTCCCGTGCGTCACATGACCGGACGAGAAAATCTCCCGAACATTCCGAACTGGAATTTTTAATATAATTGTGTAAAATTATCTAAATTGTTAACTCTGATAAGGTTAACATTTGTCTGCGGATCTTTAGCTTTAACAGATGACACTTTAATAGACATTGTATCAAGTCACACTTCAAGAAGATAAATTATACTGTACAATCGGCCAATCCGCATTTATAATCTCTTCAATCAAATTATAACCAGTCAATGTATTTTCAAGTTCACACTAAGCCATTACAATGCTTTACAATACAGCTACCTCTGAAGGTTGTGCTTGCTAAATGAATTCTTCCTTTGCTGACATAGGGCAGGAATCCTATTTGATGATTCCACGTCTTATCTACGTTCCTCTACCTCTCGTAGCAGTCCGGGAGGATTCATGTTTCAGCAAGAGCTTGACATTCAGATGGGTAAAGACTCTGTCACCCATCAGGCAGTGAAAGAGTTAGCCAAATACACTTTGTGGATCTTATCCCGATTCCATATTTCTTCTATTTTGTCAATTTCATAAGTGTTTTTCTTCTAGATGTCATCTGTCGCTATCGCTCTTCTTAACCTGTTCAGAGACTAGAGGATCTTTACAGAGTCCATTATGAATATGACTCAAAACGTTGGAGAAGGAATGTGGAATCCATCATCTGTAAGGGTTTATCAGACATCTATGGAATATCCAATGAATACATAAAAATCTATGATTCAAATAGCTTTAGTGATCTAACCTATGTAACCTATGGAAAAGCATGGTCTTGCCCTGACCCCACATTAAAACTGATTTTAGTGCACATACCAGTATCATAGGTCCAGGAATGTTCCTGAATCTCATACTCACTAACTTTTATTGCTGTCTTCATCAGTATTTTGTCAGCACAATAGGTGTTGGAACTTACTTTTGTCATGGTCGTCTCTTTCTTTGGAGACTATTGACAAGTTCATTACCATCCAAGGATCTATATTTAAATATAGTTTCATTTCTTTTGGTTCCTAAAGAGTTCATCATCATCATCATCATAGTATCATCATAGTTTTTAAGGTTGAAGGGAGACTCTAAGTCCATCTAGTTCAACCCGTAGCCTAACATGTTGATCCAGAGGAAGGCAAAAAAACCCCAATGTGGCAAACAAGTTCCAATGGGGAAAAAAATTCCTTCCTGACTCCACATCCGGCAATGAGACTAGTTCCCTGGATCAATACCCTGTCATAAAATCTAATATACATAACTGGTAATATTAAATTTTTCAAGAAAGGCGTCCAGGCTCTGCTTAAATGTTAGTAGTGAATCACTCATTACAACATCATGCGGCAGAGAGTTCCATAGTCTCACTGCTCGTACAGTAAAGAATCCTCGTCTGTGATTATGATTAAACCTTCTTTCCTCAAGACGTAGCGGATGCCCCCGTGTTCCAGTCGCAGGCCTAGGTATAAAAAGATCTTTGGAAAGGTCTCTGTACTGTCCCCTCATATATTTATACATTGTGATTAGATCCCCCCTAAGCCTTCGTTTTTCCTGTCTTGGTATTGCAGCCCACCCATTCCTCTAATAATCTTGGTGGCTCTTCTCTGCACCCTCTCCAGTTCAGCTATGTCCTTCTTATATATCGGTGACCAGAATTGTACACAGTATATAAGTGCGGTCGCACTAGTGACTTGTACAGAGGTAGAACTATATTTTTTTCATGAACACTTATACCTCTTTTAATACATCCCATTATTTTATTAGCACTGGCAGCAGCTGCCTGACACTGGCCACTAAAGTGAAGTTTACCATCCACCCATACACCCAAGTCTTTTTCTGTGTCTGTTTTACCCAGTGTTCTACAATTAAGTACATAATTATAAATTTTATTTCCTCTACCCAAGTGCATGACCTTACATTTATCTACATTAAACTTCAATTGCCACTTCTCAGCCCAATCCTCCAATTTACATAAATCTCCCTGTAATATAAAATTATCCTCCTCTGTATTGATTACCCTGCAGAGTTTAGTATCATCTGCAAATATTGAAATTCTACTCCGCATGCCCCCAACAAGGTCATTTATAAATATGTTGAAAAGAAGCGGGCCCAATACTGACCCCTGTGGTACCCCACTATGAACTGAGACCCAGTCCGAGTACGTACCATTAATAACCACCCTTTGTTTCCTATCACTGAGCCAGTTTTTAACCCAGTTACACATATTTTCCCCTATCCCCATTATTCTCATTTTATGTACCAACCTTTTGTGTGGCACCGTATCAAAAGCTTTTGAAAAGTCCATATACACAACATCCACTGCATTTCCCTGGTCCAGGCTTGAACTTACCTCTTCATAGAAGCTGATCAAATTAGTTTGACAGGATCGATCCCTCATAAACCCATGTTGATACTCTGTCATAAGGTTATTTTTCTTGAGATACTCCAGTATAGCATCTCCCAAGAAACCCTCAAGGATTTTACCAACCGTAGAGGTTAAACTTACCGGCCTATAATTTCCCGGCTCAGTTTTTGCCCCCTTTTTGAATATTGGCACCACATTTGTTATGCACCAGTCCTGCGGTACCGACCCTGTTATTAAGGAATCTGTGAAGATTAAAAATAATGGTCTATCTATCACAGAACTCAATTCCTGTAGTACTCTGGGGTGTATCCATCCGGGCCCAGAGATTTGTCAACCTTAGTGATTTCGAGGCGGCGGCGTACTTCCTGCTGGGTTAAGCAGGTAATACTCAAGGGTGAATTTATGGTATCACTGGTCATGTCATCTGCCATGGCATTTTCTTGTATAAAAACCGTAGAAAAAAAGTCATTCAGCAGGTTGGCTTTACCCTCATCCCCTTCCACCATTTCACCAAGACTATTTTTAAGGGGGCCAACACTATCGCTTTTCAGTTTTTTACTGTTTATGTAGTTAAAGAATATTTTAGGATTATTTTTACTTTCTCTCGCAATGAGTCTCTCTGTCTGAAACTTAGCTAACTTAATTTGCTTTTTACATATTTTATTTAATTTTCTATAATTATATAATGCCTCATCACTACCTACCCTCTTTAATTCTTTTAAGGCTTTCTGTTTTTCTTTTATTGCTTCCCTTACAGCTCTATTTAGCCATAGGGGTTTCCTCCTATTTCTAGCATGTTTGTTCCCATAGGGTATATTTTCTGCACAAGCCCTATTCAGGATGCTCATAAAAGTCTCCCATTTGCTTTGTGTACTTTTATTACTTAGTACATCATCCCAGTTAATGTCAGTTTTGTTGCCAGCAGAGCATTTCAGCTGCAGCTGCTTTCTGCTTTATAGCCATGCCCTTGTTGGTTTAAGTAGTAGTGTTTCCCAGCAATCGCAGCTGAAGATACAAATCCATTGTTCTCTGGCCGCCTTGGTGGAAGGTCCTGTGGAGGAGTTTTCCTGAAGTCTGACTTTACCGTTTTTGTTGCCGTTTTCCCCCTGTTTGTCTTACCTTCCCTTGTGTCATATTACTGCAGCGGTGGGGCGAGCGTCCCTCACCTGCCAGCGCCCTAGCCAGGGCAACTACAGGGTTTCTCAGGGTTACAGGTTCCTGCTCGGCGACAGTTGAGGAGACTGTATAGGGCCTGGTAGGAGAGTAGGGACAGCTGCAGGTGAGTGCAGGAGGTGTCCCATCTACCCGCCTCACTAGCGCTAGGGCCCACCATTGTTATTGTGTCCCCGGTGTTCCCCATTGGTTATTGTATTTTTTTTGTGCGTCAGGTTTCCCGTAGATCTGAATGAATGTGCCATGCTTTTCATACATGGCAAGCATGACAGCTTTCCTTCACAACATGCATTGCTTGTGCCAATGCCCAATGGTTTACATGCCTTAAAGCTCCCCCTCTGTTACGCCTGAAAGCCACTTGGCAGGCAAGAGAGCAGGGGAAGAAATACAAATCATTCTGACAAAAATATAGGTAAAGGACTTTCTTTCCCACACTTTTCAGCATGATGGCTTACAGACTCACATCTGAAAACCTGCTTCTCTCTCTTTCTTTAGTATGACAGAAAGGAGAGCAGGAGCAAAGAGTCAACGATCTTCCTCCACTTGCTCTAGAGAGACAAAGACCCTCCTCTACTTCCTCTAGAGAGACAAAGACCCTCCTCCACTTCCTCTAGAGAGACAAAGACCCTCCTCCACTTCCTCTAGAGAGACAAAGACCCTCCTCCACTTCCTCTAGAGCAGGGGTGGGGAACCTTTTTACTGCCGGGGGCCATTTGGAATTTTCTACCAACCTTCGGGGGCCGCACAAAATTATCAACTTGAAAAGGACCAGGCTATATTTGGTCAAACAATTAATTAACTCACCCCTAATGTGGTGGCCGGAGCGGCTGTGATGTTTGGTGATATTGATCATTTTGTTTCTCACAACTGCTTTTCCAGGTTTGTCTTGGTCTGGAAAGGCTGGGGGCATATACATCACAGGAGACACTGAGGCATATACATCACAGGAGACACTGAGGCATATACATCACAGGAGACACTGAGGCATATACATCACAGGAGACACTGAGGCATATACATCACAAGCGTGGCTGCGTCATATACTTCCCAGAAAAGGCTGGGGCGTATACATCACAGGAGAGGTTGGGGCGTATACATCACAGGAGGGGTGTATACATCACAGGAGATGCTGAGCATGGACAGCACTAGTGGCGGGCACAGACAGCACTAGGCGGCAGCACGAACAGCACGAGGCGGCACAACGGACAGCACGAGGCGGCAGCACAAACAGCACTAGGCGGCAGCACGAACAGCACTAGGCGGCAGCACGAACAGCACTAGGCGGCACAACGGACAGCACGAGGCGGCACAACGGACAGCACTAGTTGTCAGCACAGAGGACGCTAGTTGTCAGCACAGAGGACGCTAGTTGTCAGCACAGAGGACGCTAGTTGTCAGCACAGAGGACGCTAGTTGGCAGCACAGAGGACGCTAGTTGGCAGCACAGAGGACGCTAGTTGGCAGCACAGACGGCGCTAGGTGGCAGCACAGACGGCGCTACGTGGCAGCACAGACGGCGCTAGGTGGCAGCACAGACAGCGCTAGGTGGCAGCACAGACAGCGCTAGGTGGCAGCACAGACAGCGCTAGGTGGCAGCACAGAGAGCCGTAGCTGGCAGCACAGAGAGCCGTAGCTGGCAGCACAGAGAGCACTAGCTGGCAGCACGGAGAGCACTAGCTGGCAGCACGGAGAGCACTAGCTGGCAGCACGGAGAGCACTAGCTGGCACAACGGACAGCACTAGGTGGCAGCACAGAGAGCACTAGCTGGCAGCACAGAGATCACCAGTTGGCAGCACAGAGGGCGCTAGTTGTCAGCACAGAGGGCTAGTTGTCAGCACAGACAGCGCTAGTTGGCAGCACGGAGAGCACTAGGTGGCAGCACGGAGAGCACTAGCTGGCAGCACGGAGATCACCAGTTGTCAGCACAGAAGGCGCTAGTTGTCAGCACAGAGGGCACTAGCTGGCAGCACAGAGATCACCAGTTGGCAGCACGGAGAGCACTAGGTGGCAGCACAGAGATCACCAGCTGGCAGCACAGAGGGCGCTAGTTGTCAGCACAGAGGGCACTAGCTGGCAGCACAGAGATCACCAGTTGGCAGCACGGAGAGCACTAGGTGGCAGCACGGAGAGCACTAGGTGGCAGCACGGAGAGCACTAGGTGGCAGCACAGAGAGCACTAGGTGGAAGCCGGCGGAGGCACTAGGTGGCAGCTCGGAGAGCACTAGGTGGCAGCCGGCGGGGCACTAGGTGGCAGCATGGAGAGCACTAGGTGGCAGCACGGAGAGCACTAGGTGGCAGCACAAAGAGCACTAGCTAGCAGCACAAAAAGCACTAGGTGGCAGCACAAAGAGCACTAGGTGGCAGCACAAAGAGCACTGACAGTGACAGCATTAGAAGGCAGCACGGAGAGCATTAGGTGACAGCACTTGGAGGCAGCAGGGAGAGGCACTATGTGGCAGGACTGAGAGCACTAGGAGGCTGCACAGATTACACAGCATTGAGGGGTTACACACAGTACTAGGGGGTACACAGCACTTGGGGCAACACACAATACTAGGGGGGGTACAGAGCACTGGATGAGGGGCAACGATGGGTTGTATACTCACAATACTAGGGGAGGAGGAGTCACACCGCACAGGTCCGGGAGGCATGTACAGCAGGGAGGCATCTGCTGCACCTCTTCTGCTATGACTGGAGCACAGCGCTGCTTACCCCGCCCACAAGGTAAACCCTCAGCACTCGAGCACAGTCCCGGGTTCAGTCTAGAATGTACGGGCTGTAGTCAGGTCCCGAAAAGAGCACGTACATTCTAGTACGGGCTGCAATCAGGATCTGGAAAAAGCCTGTACATTCTAGCATCTACCCAGAACGCACTTGGATTTTAAAGGGCCGGCGCCCGCCAAAAGCTCGAGTGCCGCTCAAGCACTGGGGTAGCCTGGAATGTGCCCGGGGGCCGCATTAAATGTCATCGCGGGCCGCATACGGCCCCCGGGACGGAGGTTCCCCACCCCTGCTCTAGAGAGACAAAGACCCTCCTCCACTTCATCTAGAGAGACAAAGACCCTCCTCCACTTCCTCAAGAGAGACAAATACCCTCCTCCACTTCCTCTAGAAAGACAAATACCCTACTCTACTTCCTCTAGAAAGACAAAGATCCACCTCCACTTCCTGTAGAGAGACAAAGACACTCCTCCACTTCCTCTAGAGAGACAAAGACCCTCCTCCACTTCCTCTAGAGAGACAAAGACCCTCCTCCACTTCCTCTAGAGAGACAAAGACCCTCCTCCACTTCCTCAAGAGAGACAAAGACCCTCCTCCACTTCCTCTAGAAAGACAAAGACCCTACTCTACTTCCTCTAGAAAGACAAAGATCCGCCTCCACTTCCTGTAGAGAGACAAAGACCCTCCTCCACTTCCTCTAGAGAGACAAAGACCCTCCTCCACTTCCTCTAGAGAGACAAAGACCCTCCTCCACTTCCTCTAGAGAGACAAAGACCCTCCTCCACTTCCTCTAGGGAGACAAAGACCCTCCTCTACTTCCTCTAGAGAGACAAAGACCCTCCTCCACTTCATCTACAGAGACAAAGACCCTCCTCCACTTCCTCAAGAGAGACAAAGACCCTCCTCCACTTCCTCTAGAAAGACAAAGACCCTACTCTACTTCCTCTAGAAAGACAAAGGTCCGCCTCCACTTCCTGTAGAGAGACAAAGACACTCCTCCACTTCCTCAAGAGAGACAAAGATCCTCATCCACTTCCTCTAGAGAGACAAAGACCCTCTTCTACTTCCTCTAGAGAGACAAAGACCCTCCTCCACTTCCTCTAGAGAGACAAATACCCTCCCCTACTTCCTCTAGAGAGACAAAGACCCTCCTCCACTTCATCTAGATAGACAAAGACCCTCCTCCACTTCTTCTAGAGAGACAAAGACCCTCCTCCACTTCCTCAAGAGAGACAAAGACCCTCCTCCACTTCCTCAAGAGAGACAAAGACCCTCTTCCACTTCCTCTAGAAAGACAGAGACCCTACTCTACTTCCTCTAGAAAGACAAAGATCCGCCTCCACTTCCTGTAGAGAGACAACGACCCTCCTCTACTTCCTCTAGAGAGACAAAGACCCTCCTCTACTTCCTCTAGAGAGACAAAGACCCTCTTCCACTTCATCTAGATAGACAAAGACCCTCCTCCACTTCCTCTAGAGAGAAAAAGACCCTCCTCCACTTCCTCTAGAGAGACAAAGACCCTCCTCCACTTCCTCAAGAGAGACAAAGACCCTCCTCCACTTCCTCTAGAAAGACAAAGACCCTACTCTACTTCCTCTAGAAAGACAAAGATCCGCCTCCACTTCCTTTAGAGAGACAAAGACCCTCCTCCACTTCCTCCAGAGAGACAAAGATCCGCCTCCACTTCCTCTAGAGAGACAAAGACACTCCTCCACTTCCTCTAGAGAGACAAAGACTCTCTTCCACTTCCTCTAGAGAGACAAAGACCCTCCTCCACTTCCTCTAGAGAGACAAAGATCCTCCTCCACTTCCTCTAGAGAGACAAAGACCCTCCTCCACTTCCTTTAGAAGACAAAGATCCTCCTCTACTTCCTCTAGAGGGACAAAGACCCTCTACTTCCTCTTTAGACACAAAGACCCTCCTTCACTTCCTTTAGAGAGACAAAGGCCCTCCTCCACTTCCTCTAGAGAGACAAAGACCCTCCTCTACTTCCTCTAGAGAGACAAAGATCCTCCTCCACTTCCTCTAGAGAGACAAAGACCCTCCTCTACTTCCTCTAGAGGGACAAAGACCCTCCTCCACTTCCTCTTTAGACACAAAGACCCTCCTTCACTTCCTTTAGAGAGACAAAGGCTCTCCTCCACTTCCTTTAGAAGACAAAGATCCTCCTCTACTTCCTCTAGAGAGAAAAATACCCTCCTCCACTTCCTCTTTAGACACAAAGACCCTCCTCCACATCCTTTAAAAGACAAAGATCTGCCTCCACTTCCTCTATAGAGGCAAAGCCCAGCTCCACATCTCCACTTCATGCAATATGCATCAGTGTTTATTCTGCTGGAGGCAGATTTCACTTGACAATAGGCAGTGGACAGTAAATTAGTACAGAAGTGAAACACCTAGTGGTCGGCATTTTGGAGTGATTTTTCCTAAGGGTAAGACAACATACATTTTAAATAAAGGGATTTGCAGACTGTCTATTTACCACATTATCTATTGAATTAAATCAAGATGTCTGAAAATATAGGGATTACATAAAGGGAATCTGTCACAAACTTTATATGCACATGTAGCTCTTTTAAAGACAAGTCCAGCAATACCTTTATATAGTCAGTCTGTTCTTTGGTTACTGAGAAATCAGCATTTAAATTTGTATGCAAAGTGTAAAAAACTCTGAAGCTCCTGTCACTCCAGCTCTGTTCCTCGGTCGAGAAATCAGCATTTGACGTTATATACAAATGAGTCTCAAAAACTATTTGTAGATCTGATGCCTCTGTCACTCCAGCTCTGTTCCTTGGTTGAGAATTCAGCATTTGAATTATATACAGTACAAATGAGTCTCAAGAAGTCTTTGTAGATCTGAAACCTCTGTCACTCCAGCTCTGTTCCTGGGTTGAATAATCAGAATTTGCGTTTATATGCAAATTAGCCTGAAAAACTATTTGTAGACCTCAAGCTTCTGTCACTTCCTTCTATTTCCCACCCACCGCTGCCTCCTCCTGCTCAACTGATAGCTCCTTTGCCTAAAGTCATGCAAAATAAAAGCTGTCAGTCAAACAGGAGGAGGCAGAGCTTGGGGGAAATAGAGCTGGAGTGACAGAGGCTTCAGATCTACAAATAGTTCTTCTGCCTTATTTACATACGAATTCAAACGCTGATTTTTGAGTAAGGGGGGACGGATTAGCCATGCAAAGATATTGCTGGACTTATCTTTATAAGAGCTACATGTATATATACAAAAGTGAGTACACCCTAACATTTTTATATTTTATTATATCTTTTTATGGGACAATACTGAAGATATGACACAATGTACAGTGTCAGTGTGCAGCTTGTATAACAGTGTAAATGTGGTGCCCTCTAAATAAACTTTAATGGCTGTGTGTTGAGTTAACAAAAGTGAGTACACCCCAAAATGAAAATGGCAACATTTACATTGCTTGACCTGTCATCCAAATATTTTATACAGGACTTGCAGGTTTTCTGAAAGAACACATGAAACACAAGTAAAAAAAATACATGAATGAGTCTTCCAGCCCATAAACTGGAGTGGCATTGGTTTTGAAAAAAGCCGGCCATGTTTTTCTATTTGCGACACAACATCTTAAATTGTCCGTACACGCTAGATAAGTGTCAACCGAACCAGATGCTTTGTATGGGACTGTCCTAATGTCATTAAGGGTCTCCCCAATTCCTGCTGATAGCAGATGCTAGAATAGGGAAGAATTGAGCAATTTCAATATACCTGATCCCGTGTTTTATCCAAGATATAAGCCGCCACCAGAGATGTCCTTCAGCAGCCTATCCATCCAGAACACATGCAAGCTCGTCTGAACTGAGTATGCATGTATATGTTGAAGTGAATGGAAGGACTAAAGCGGGCTTTACACGCTGCGACATCGCTAATGCGAACTCGTTGGGGTCACGGAATTCGTGACGCACATCCGGCCGCATTAGCGATGCCGTTGCGTGTAACACCGATAAGCGATTTTGCATCGTTGCAAAAACGTGCAAAATCGCTAATCGGCGACACGGGGGTCCATTCTCAAATCTCGTTACTGCAGCAGTAACGAGGTTGTTCCTCGTTCCTGCGGCAGCACACATCGCTGCGTGTGACGCCGCAGGAACGAGGAAGCTCCCCTTACCTGCCTCCCGGCCGCTATGCGGAATGAAGGAGGTGGGCGGGATGTTACGTCCCGCTCAGCTCCGCCCCTCCGCTGCTATTGGGCGGCGGTTCAGTGACGTCGCTGTGACGCCGCACGGACCGCCCCCTTAGAAAGGAGGCGGTTTGCCCGTCACAGCGACGTCGCCGGACAGGTATGTATGTGTGACCGGTCTGGGCGATGTTGTGCGGCACGGGCAGCGATTTGCCCGTGTCGCGCAACAGATGGGGGCGGCTACCCACACTAGCGATATCGGGACCGATATCGCAGTGTGTAAAGTAACCTTTAGGCGAGCTTTACACGTTGCGACATCGCTAGCATCGGCTAGCGATGTTGAGCGCGATAGCACCCACCCCCGTCGTACATGCGATATGTGGTGATAGCTGCCGTAGTGAACATTATCACTATGGCAGCTTCACACGCACATACCTTGTCATCGACGTCGTGGTGACTGACGAACAATCCCTCCCTCAAGGGGGAGGTGCGTTCGGCGTCACTGCGACATCACTAAGCGGCCGGCCAATAGAAGCGGAGGGGCGGAGATAACATTAACATAACATCAGACATAACAACTCCTCCCTTCCGCATTGACGGCGGGACGCAGGTAAGGAGATGTTTGTTGTTCTTGTGGCTTCACACACAGCGATGTGTGGTGCTGCAGGAACGACAAACAACATCGTATCGGCAGCAGTAACGACATTATAGAATGGAGCGACATGTCACCGATCAACGCTTTTTGACATTTTTGTGATCGGTGATCGTCACTCCTAGGGTTTACACGCTGTGATGTTGGTAATGGTGCCAGATGTGCGTCACTAACGACGTGACCCCGACGATATATCGTTACCAATGTCGCAACGTGTAAAGCCCGCCTAACTGTTGGCTAAATGGACCAGAAAACGTCTATTGTGCATGGTCATCTACAGTATAGGGTCTCTGAACATATTAGAAAAAGGTTGTTAGATTTTGGTGAGACCTATTTTCTATCTTATGTGCATAGAGGCCTCCTAACTGTTCCCAGACACATGCAATCAGGGGAGAAAGGATAGAACATGTGGAATTTCAGCAGCTGATCCGTTTATTCTCCTCCAAGAGGTGACTAGTGAGTAGAGAGATGTGTGATCCTGAACAGTAAAGTTCGGGGTTCACACCGAACACGGTCTTTTACAAAAACCCATTGTCTGAGTTTGGAGTTCGGGTGCTGTACGTATGCTAACCAGTCAGTGGAGCATCACTGTGCTTGGGTACGCTCAGTGCTTGGCCCAGTGGAAGCCGCTTGCGCTCTCTGAATGGCTCTCAATGAGGGTAACAACCACTTTTTTGGATGTAGTGTACAAAACAAAATAAAAAAACCCTGCCCTCTTACCCATGGAAGTGATCTGTTTATGGTTGGCTGTATGTTGGCGGAAAGCCGAAGTGCCCAGTCATTGACTTCCATTGAGGTTCAGGTCAAGTCCGGGTCCCAAACTGAACTGTATCTAAAATCCGGCAGATCCCGGCAAATCCGAAGTTCCAAGGGTCTGCTCATCTCTACTGGTGAGTGGTTGCTTACTATACACTCGCCATTGAAAACACATGAATACTCAACTGATCCAAGTGTTCATGTGAGTCTTATTTAAAGTGTACGAGCATCTTTACAGTAGAACTGAAATGATGATAGGAAGTGTTGTAGCCACTTTTCCAGGGATGGCCTTAGTTGGGGCTAGATGGATGAACAGATAAGAGAGGCACCTGTCTAGGGTACAGTTAGGTTAAGGGATTTATATCTATTGTAGATTTGGAACGATGTTCATCCACACAATTTAATTTTTTTCTTTTAACGGCCTTCAGCCCGATCACGAGCCATGACGAATTGATGGATGAACTCCCTGTAGGAAGATCGATCTTGTGCAGCCTAGATAGGTCCACCAGGGTCTTCTCCACCTAGATAGGTCCACCAGGGTCTTCTCCACCTAGATAGGTCCACCAGGGTCTTCTCCACCCAGATAGGTCCACCAGTGTCTTCTCCACCTAGATAGGTCCACCAGGGTCTTCTCTGCCTTTTTTTTGATAGTACCAAGCCATTGGGTTGCTGGTCTTCCTCTTCACTTTGTTGCTTCTCGTCTTCCAACCATGATGTCCTTCTCCAGTGATTACTCTCTTTGTATGATGTGTCCAAAGTAGGTAGGCAAGTTGTAGCTTGGTGATCCTTACTCAAGTGACATGTGTAGCTTAATTTATTCCAAAATTGATTTGTTTACTATTCTTGCCATCCATGGTATTGATAACATCCTTCTCCAGCACCACATTTCAAAGACATTGATTCTTCTACTGTCTTGTTCCTTTGTCATCTAGGTTTCGCATCCATATGTTACCACAGAAAAGACCAAACTATGTATGACCCGAGACCAAACTATGTACAAGCCGTGTCTTTGTCGATTTGAGGGCCTTGTCCAGTGAATTCATTGTTGATTTACCCATAGTTATTCTATATATCTTCTGATGTTGTTGCTGCCTCTTGAGTGATCATTGATCTGAGTAGGTTTTAAATCCCTTACAACTTCCAGTTCATCGCCGTCCATCTCAGATGTGTCCCGGTCGTACCGGGCAGAAGTCAACATAACTTGTATAAATTCTATTTCCCCACTCACATCCAATAGCACCACATGTTTAGTTTTCTCTGACTATGGCTCTGCAGAATATACGGCACTGGTGCTAGGTGCTGACTGATGGGTGAGTCATTTCCAAGATACCTGCTCTTGTATATCAGAAAATTGATCTATCTAGAACATTGTCCTCAGAGAACTTCAACGTCTATTGCTACCCATCTGAAAATGGAGAAGTACATAAATCACCGGCCCTTTCTTGTGATCTGGCATTTACAGAAAAAATATTGTTCTTATATAATGTGAGGATTCGGTAAGGGTGGGCTAATACTAAATGGCTTTCATTCACGCTCGTCTTATTTCTATGAGCAGCACAAACCCTGAAGCTACCGGGAGCTAATACCTCAAGTGTCAGCGAAGTCGTCTGAGCAATTATATACCGTACGGTGTGTGCATTTCCCTTGTGGGAAACTTACAGATGTTTTTTGGGTGAACAGTGTTGTTATTGAGCGCGGCTTATAACATGACAATCTGTAATTACATATAAGAGGAATCCATATGTCGCTGCGGCAGAAACCGAGACATTGGACATGAAGCAAATCCACAAAGATACCAGAAAAACCTAAGACGATGTGCACACACTGAATGTTTGTAAGAGATTTTTTTACACCAAAATCAGTGTCTTTCTTTGCCACTTTCGATCAGTTTTTACTTGCAATTTTCCCCATTTTTGAATGGGTAAAAAAACTCTGCAAAAATACTGAAAAACCTGACATGTTGCAGATTGCAAAAAAGTGCAAGTCATGCGCAAGGAAATTGATTTGTTGGTAAAAAAAAAAAAAGCCATGTGTGAACAAGCCCTAATTGTTCATGAGAAATAAGCATATCATAGACAGAAGTATTTTCTGTTCATTTCAGACCAAAGCCTTAACTATTAGCCAGCCCCAATGCAAAATTTCCAACAGATCCTTTCAGTATCACAGATCTTTAATGGTATCGGTCGTCTCATATGGGGCAAAGAAACTTTTTGGATCTTCGAGGTTCTATATCCATGTGAGGCTGCCCAATATAATTTTGCCCCAGTTACAGATATTGGCAACACTGATTAGTGCAGATAAAGATGTGTCCTCCCTTACGTTTTCTTGAATTTGAGCAAAGGCCTCAATTTCTTATGATACAAATTCAATACATTATCATGACATGCTAAGAAAACTCTTTACAGACTGCAATTGTCACTGGTGTATCACGGGTGGCAGACAGTCATGTGGTGTCCGGCAATAGAAGGTCACAGCGTCTGGCTGCACAAACTGCTCCCTGACCTTCTATCATTCCTGCTTGATGTATTTGGTATCCTATGTATCGCCTCTGCTTTGTTTTCATCCCTTTCCTTTTAGTACCCTGCAGAGTTCCTCTTCCTTTTAGCTGCTTTTCATCAGCACTTCCTTAGAGTCTGTATATACCCTCATTTCTTCATGCTCTGTACTGGTGATAAATCCTCTACCCTTTCAAGTCTTCAGTGCAAGCTTTCTGCTCGCAATCTTCTGGTGTAGCCTGGTTGTTGTTAGACGTTCCTCTTCTTGAGCCATCTAGAGATAAGTTGTTGTTTCCTTCCCTCTTCTTTAGAGCTTAGTGGGGTTGATGAAGAGCTCATCCCACCCACTCCCAACCTAGAGCCTAGATCAAGGTCAGCCAGGGTCAGATATCCTGCTTGGCGCATAGATGCGGAACCTATCTAGGGTGGTGAGGGAATTCAGAGCCCAGCAGTAGGTTTGGTCAGGGGTCCCCATCTTCCCCTTCTCTAGACACAGGATCTCCCTTCCCTTACTCTGTATGTGACGCTCTGGAAAATCCAGGTAGTCACAGCTAGGCCCCTGCACAACATCTTCCTACACTTAGGTGACATTCAGTTGACCTGAAATCCTAGTCACCCCCTCTTAGGGAAAGATAGACACACCAGTAGGCGTGACCAGGCGGTTGGTGCACTCCCTCGCCTAGGGGTTTAGACAGCCCAGGGCGGGAAAACAAACAGATTAGTCTGGAGTTCAAGTTGAGAGGAGGTGTGCTGGGGCTGTGTGCGGCTCCAGCACAAGAGGTCAAGTTGAACAGTGCCAGGGTAGGAGCCCTGGTGCCTCTGGCTAGGTGGCAGATGGTGGTCTCCGTCAGCAGGCGACGGGAAGACGTGGACCGGGACAGGGTAGTGGTCCGCCGGTACCGACACGGGGAACCGACCCGGAAACCATAGCACAAGGGGGGGTACTCGGACCCTGAAGCCAGAAACCAGGAACGACTGGACTGGTTAATTAACTGATTGAGGCCAGGACTATAGGTCCTGTCCCACCCAAAGTCCCTCATAGAAGACAACAGCCCACCGATTAGGGATAAGAGGTCTCCGCCAGGGCCCATAGATCCCACGAGCCATCGTCTACGGGCACGGCTCCTTAGTCCACATCCAGCCGGGAGCGGACTCCTACGTTTTACACTAGGACGTCATTTTCTACTTAAAGGAGTGCAGAGGACAGAGATAGAGACCACCAGCCGGGTGGGGGACCTTGAACGCAACCGGCCGCGGCACCGGCCACCATCACCTTGGTTTACCAGAGACTCATGTGTTTTACTGATCGTGAGTACACCAGCTCCCCTGGCGGTCGCCATCCCCTGCACCACAGCCACCGGGTCCCGGGGCCACCATCCCTGCCCACGGAGGGGTTAACAACTTGCTGGGTAACATCTCCCCCGGGTGCCCCGTAACTGCAGCAGTGGTATCCCAACTCACCACACACCGTGGGTGGCGTCACGAACTTAATACGGCCCAGCCCGTACATATACGTCCCCACTCACTACCCCCTTTTATTCGGCATGTCCGCCAGACCCCCGGGTCCGGAGACCCTCGAGCCACCGCCCCTGAAGGTCCAGACTCGAGCAGCGACGGCTGCTGGCACGGGGGCGGCACATGTATACTGGATAGTTCTCTGTAGCTGGCGTGACAGCCATTCATACCACCACCACTTGGTAGCCATATATTAACCCATGTAAACATCACCCAACAGAGTACCACAAAACCATGTTTTTTATAAAGCTGGTCATTTTATACCACACATGAGCTTAGAGCATATCTACTAGGTGACCACATCACTGGCTAGATTTAGGTACTAGGAAAGCAACATTTTACGATAACTAAAATATTGGAAAATACTGTAGTTAAGTCCCATTTATTGCCTCTCATTCACCAGTGCTAGTAAGACTATATTTAAGGGAATGGGGTAAAACTATAACATTTAAGGCTCAGCTATGTCTAGCTAAACACTACTTCTTTAGCCCAAAATAGAAGGGAATACAATAAAACAGGCTCCTCTGGATTATTAAATTTACTACTTATGCAGGTAAGCATAGGTTAAGTATCTCTTTAAAAAGAACCAGTCATATTGAACATGTAGTTCAATTTGTCAAAGCAAAAGATAGAGCCTAAAGAGCTGAACACATTGATATATAGAGTATATCACAAAGGTGAGTGACATTTTTGTAAATATTTTATCATATTATCATGGGACAACACTGAAGATCTGACCCTGTGATACAATGTACAGTGTCAGTGTGCAGCTTCTATAATAGTGGCCTCTAAATAACAAGACAAACGGCCATTAATATCTAAACCTTTGGCAACAAAAGTGAGTACACCCCTAAGTGAAAATGGCCAAATTGTGCCCAATTAGCCATTTTCCCTCCCCGGTGGCATGTGACTCATTAGTATTACAAGGTCTCAGGTGTGAATGGGGGCAAGCATGTTATATTTGGTGTTATCCCTCACACACTCTCTCATACTGCTCACTGGAAGTTCAGCATGGCTCCTCATGGCAAAGAATTCTGTGAGGATCTAAAAAAATATATATTGATCTACATAAAGATGGCCGAGGCTATAAGAATATTGTCACCACCCTGACACTGAGCTGCAGCACGGTGGCCAAGACCATACAGTGGTTTAACAAGATGGATACGAGATCACGCCTCGCCATGGTCGGCCAAAGAAGATCAGTGCACCTGCTCAGCATCATATCCAGAGGTTGTCTTTTCAGAATCAATGCATGAGTGCTGCCAGCATTGCTGCAGAGGTTACAGGGGTGGGGAGGGTCTGCCTGTAAGTTCTCACACCATACACCACACACTACCTCACATTGGTCTGCATGGTCATTGTCCTAGAAGCAAGCTTCTTCTAAAGAGGTTGCACAAGAAAGCCTGCAAACAGTTTTCTGAAGACTAGCAGACTGAGGACATGGATCACTGGAACCATGTCCTGTGGTATGAAAAGATTAAAATAAACTTATTTAGTTTAGATGGTGTGAAGTGTGTGTGGTAGCAACCAGGTAAAGAGTACAAGACAAGTGTGTCCTGCCTACAGTCTGGCATGGTGGTGGAGGGTCGTGTTTTGGGGCTGCGTGAGTGCTGCCAGCTGTAGGGAACTACAGTTAATTGAGGGAACCATGAATGCCAACATGTACTGTGACATCCTGAAGCAGAGCAAGATCCCCCTTCCTTCATCTTCCAACATGATAACGACCACAAACACCTCTAATACAACCACTGCCTCCCTAAAGAAATTGAGGGTAAAGAAGCTGGACTGGACAAGCGTCTCAAGACCTAAACCCTATTGAGCATCTTTGGTTTCTCCTCAAAGTGAAGGTGGAGGAGCGCAAGATCTCTGAAATCCACCAACTCTATGATGTTGTCATGGAGGATGGAAGAGGATCCAGCGGCTCCTGTGAAGCTATAGTGACCTGCATGCCCAAGAGAGTTAAAGCAGTGCTGGAACAAAATGGTGGCCACACAAAATATTCACACATTGGGCACTATTTGGCAATTTTCACCTTGAGGTGTGCTCACTTTTGTTACCAGCAGTTTATGCATTAATGGCTGTGTGCTGAGTTATTTGGATGGCACCAAATTTACACTGTTATACAAGCTGCGCACTGACACTGTATATTGTGTCTCCAGTGTTGTCCCATGAAAATCACAACTAGGTTTTTTTTTAGTAGGGCTTATTTTTTAAGCATACTCGAAAAACACCTAAAAATCATACTGGGGCTTATGTTTGAAGTAGGTCTTATTTTTGAGGAAACACGGTAGTAAAATATTTACAAAAATGTGAGGAGTATACTCACTTTTCTGATATTTTATAGATTGGAGGTAAATTATTAACTCATTTATTTTAATTCTTGCTTATTCTTGACTGAAAGGGAACCTGGCACCAGATTTGGGGCCTATAAGCTGCTTCCACCACCAGTGGGCTCTTGTATACAGCGTTCTAACATGCTGTATATAAGAGCCCAGGCCGCTGTGTAGAACGTAAAAATCACTTTATAATACTCACCTAAGGGGCGGTGCAGACTGGTCGGATGGGTGACTCCGCTCCCCGGTACCGGTGCCTCCCCTTTCGGCCATCTTTGTCCTCCTTCTTCTGAAGCCTGGATGCATGATGCATCTTACGTTATGCACACGTGCTGGCATTGAGGTCCTGCACAGGCACACCACAATACTTTGATCTGCCCTTCGCAGGACCTCAATACCAACCTGTGTGGATGACGTAGGACGCGTCATGCACACAGGCTTCAGAAGAACGAGGACAAAGTGGCCGAAAGAGGAGGCACCGGACCTGGAGAATGGAGACACCCATTCAACTGGTCTGCACCGCACCGACCGTTTAGGTGAGTATTATAAAGTGATTTTTACATTCTACACAGCGGCCTGGACTCTTATATACAGCATGTTAGAATGCTGTATATAAGAGCCCTGTGGTGGTGGCCGCAGCTTATAGTCACCAAATCTGGTTACAGGTTCCCTTTAAGACTCCAGAGGCTTGTCCCAGACAGTGACTGACTCTTATTTCTCTAGGACCGCCCCCTGGACTCCTAAGACTACAATTGAAATAAATGAATCACAAGTTATACCAACTACTTTCCCTACTAAACCATATATTTTTCTGTTCAGCGCCTCCTGCCCTAGATATATATTGGAAACTTGACATGTTCCCTATAAAACATTTTGACTGGTATAATACATACAGTTTTTAAATAAATTAGTAATAATAGTAATATTATAACAAAAGCAAATTTTGCGAAGACATTGACCTCAAAGTTGGTGACATTGAATTATTGATTAATAAGGTAGAGGTGATTAAGGTTCTTCGTCCTCTCCTCATTGTAATAGCTTGTTTCCGATGCATTGAAGCCGCTCTTTCTAATTTACGGAGTGATACATTCTGCGCTATCATTACAAAGCCACCACTCATGACCTAATGATGGCCTCCATGTCACAGTTATGATTTATACAAGCCCCCGAGTGCGTCTCCCATCTATTATAGTATTGTATTTGCCAGTCCAAAGTTAATTCTCTAACTGAGGTGATTACTTATGGGTAGCAGAGTGTGTGCATCTCTTTACCGGAGTGATGAGAGGAGGGATATCGCGACCTATTAAGGTGGAAACTCAGGAGACCCGAGATAATACTTAATATTGCTCATACCTCCGACTTTAGTAATCCATCATCATAAACTGACTGCGCTGGGTGGGAAAGAAAGAGAAAACTCGATGCCAAAGGAAATAATGTGCCTGTATGTAGAGGAAGACATTTAGGAATATAATTTACTGATTGAACAGATAGGGTTTAAAATTCTGCCGTCAGGAAGGCTTTCATGATTGACCTCCCATACCATGACTACATGTTAAAGTCCCCTCTTGAGGTTAGAAAATTAAATTCTTCAAGTTATATACCGTGGTTTTCCAAAAATAAGATACTGTGTTATACTTTCTTCGTTCCCCAAAAAGCGCTAGGGATTTTTTTCGGGGTTGGTCTTATTTTTGGAGAAACATGGTTGAGGGTAAGTTTACCCCCCCCAAAAAGCAGACCCTTATTCCCAGGAGACTCATACCGGACCCCAGGCATCTGTGTGGCTCCCAGGTCCTCCTGTGATCTTCGGTGGGTGTTCTCAGCAGGTTTTCTCCACAGCAGTCCTCCCCTACTTCTGGCCGAGACACACAGACATCAGATCACACACTAATACACACACATACAATCACTGATCAGATCACACACACACATCAGATCACACACTCATATACACACATCAGATCACACACACAATCACCGATCAGATCACACACACATCAGATCACACATACAGTCACTAATCAGATTGCACACACACACACAGTCACTAGTCACTCACCACATCCGGCGGTACAGAATGCCTCCAGTTGCAGGGAAAGATGGGTCACAGTGCAGTGGAACGCATGGAGGATTCGGAGGTGGAACGCATCACAGGTCCTGTAAGCTTTCCATCCACAGGTCCACAGGATTTGCACTCCACTGCACAGCCTTTCAGGATCCTGCCGGCCAGAAGTAATCGCTATCGCTCGGTGTGGTGAGTGTGTGAGTGTGTGATCTGATGTGTGCGGATGTCAGATCTGATGTGTGCAGGTGTGTGATCACTGCAGGTCCTCCCACTCGGCGTCTGGTGAGTGTGATTGTGGGGATGTCTACTTTCTATACTGAAGTGACCTGCAGTATCTTTAACTTTTTTAGTTGCACGGACTTTTCATTATTGAACTGTATCTATGGCTTATTTTCGGGGGAGGGCTTATATTTAAGCCTTGCTCCGAAAATGCTGAAAATGCCTGCGAGCGCTTATTTTTTGGGTAGGTCTTATTTTTTTTTAAACATCTAGAGGAAAAATGGTTTTCTTCAAAGGGCATAAATTTTTGCTTCTTTTTAGAACGTGAGTTGCTTCATATCATTGCCCCCTTTTGAGTAACATAAGATGAGTGGAAGAGGAGAACTAACAATTCCTCTGAGCATATTTCTGACTTGTGGGGTTGTCACATTTTATTTAATAGTTTCGGTGAGACCTCTTAAAGAGGACCAACCAGCAGGATTTTCATGTATAAACTAAAGCCACATAATTTCGTTGTCAGATCGGATGCATAGTTTCTGAAATACAAGAAAGAAAAGTTTGTGAAATGCAGTTAATTGATTGATAGCAGCTACAGAATATGTAATAGGTGGGCCAGGTTTTGCTAGTTATTTCCGCTCCTGTCTGCCTCCTTCCCGTTCTTCCTCCCTCTGTAATAACAGAGACGGGGGAGGAAGGACAGGCAGGCAGACAGGGGCGGGAATAACTAGCAAAACCCGACCCACCTATTAGATATTCTGCAGCTGCTATCAATAAAAAACAGTGCATTTCACAAATTGTACTTGCCTGTATTTCAGAAAGTATACATCCGATCTCACAACTAAAGGTATGTATAGAATCAGCATGATAGCACCAGTATAGCACTGGCTTTAGTTTATATAAGAAAATCCTGGTAGCTGGTCCTCTTTAAACAATGGAGTAATGATTTTTCGCTCCCTTTTCTCTTTATTCTGCACTGTTCCTTCTTATCTTCTATCTTGAAGCCTATAACTTTGCCTGAGCTGTGGCTAATTCCTTTTGCAGTTCCTTTGTAAGATTCAAGAGCCACATTTGAGACCCCAACAAATGGTTGACTTGGACATTACTGGAATTATGGGTTGGTGTGGGTCCAGTGGACCAAAGTACCGATCACTGACCCAGAGGAGCGGACCTGGGTGGACACCGAGTCTTCACTACTACCACCAGAAGTAGCAGGAGGTAAACACACTGGAAGTGTCCGCCTGGAGGCAGCCCCGGGGGATCCCGATACCTCAGCAGCAGGCGCCACAGGACAAATGTGACGCCCTGGGCAAGCCAGGGGTCACAGGTCATCACACCACCACACCCTACACCCCAGTTAGGAACACCAAAGCTAACCCAAAATCCTTGTTGCCTTCCTCCAGGGGCTGATGTTCACACCAGGGGGTGGGCCAGGTGGTTGGCTCCGCCCACCGAGGAGTACACAGCTCTGGAGGCGGGAAGAACCAGGCAGATAAGCTAGGGAAGTGAAGGAGTAAACAGCTAAGATGAGTTAAGGAAGTGAAAGTAGTGAAGTGAAGGAAGTAAAGTGGAAAAGGAGGAAAGTAAGAGCGGTGACAGTAAGAAAGCCTGAAGTGGGTCCAGCTGTGTGCAGGACAGAGTCAGCAAGGTCAGCAACGGCGGTGATTGTCCGGAGGGGTGACCGTTTGGAAGTTCCTGGAAGGACCGTGGATGGGTGGTGGCCCGGCGGTCTGGAGCAGTGTACAAAGGACAGTCAGCACCAGGGCAGGGGCCTCTCGGACCCCGGCAAGGCTAGGAGTCGCCATAATTTGCCAAATCCGTCAGTGAAGGGGACGTAGATTCCCCCAACAACCAAGTCCCGATTGAAGGCAACAGCCCAACCATTACAGTAGAGACACCGCCACCGCCAGGGCACCAGTTTCTAAGGGCCAGCGCCTGCGGGCAAAGAGTAGAGCTCCTCCGGTCCAGCTTGAAGCCGGGGAGCGGGTTACCGGTGGGAACCCATCAAGACCATCAACAACATTAGGTGCAGGAAAAGGGACACACATCACCGTCACCTACTGGGGAAAGCAAGTGCAGCCGTCCGTGGGAACCGTCTTTCCAGCCGTGTGTTTTACCGAGAACTGTGTCAACGTCTCAGGCTGAGTGAGTACCACAGTGCCGCAAGGCACAGCGCTGCCCCCGCGTCCCTGCGCCCACCAAGCCCTGCATCTCCCACCTCATCACTGGGCCCCGGGATCACCAACCCCTACCCACGGAGGGGCAACACAACAACTTGCTGCTTCACACCATCACTCCCGGGATCCCCACACCGAGCAGCGGTGGTGCTAACAAATCACCACAACCGTGGGTGGCGTCACGGACAATAAACAATCCCCACACCCAAATTCCCCTTTCACTCATGGGCGAGGAGCGCCGCTTGAGAACCCCCGGGATCCGGCCCATCGCTCGAGCCACCACTGAGCAGCAGCAGCCGGACCCGAGCAGAGGGGTGAGCGCAGTGCTGACACCCTCCTTCCCGCCCGCGACACAAAGACCAGGAGAGTGGAGGAGAACGAAGCTGGTGTGAACCGGAGCAGGCAGGTAATGGAGGTCACAGGCAGGCTGGAGAACACCAGATGATTACAGGTGGGTACATGGGTACTACTGGACAGAATGGAGACAAAGTCATAAACAGAAACTGACTGTAGGTTATAGAGCACAAGGACCTGACAACTAGCACTGGCAGACTAGCTACGGGGACACGTTGAACAGGCACCTCCCTGTGGGGTAGTATGCCTGAAATACCCAGTACCTATAAGGCCATAGGAAGGAGTTCCGAGTCAGGTGGCGCCCTGCCATGCATGCGCGGACCATCGTAGCCAGACGCCAGGCCACGAGGCATGGATGAGGAGGCAGCCAGGGCATGCTGTCGGTGCCTCTGCGGAGGAGGTAGTGGGGATGCTGATGGAGGTGCAGGGAAGCCGCGGAGCAGGACAGGGGAGATGGGGAATGAACAAATGAGTGGAGGATGGCATCGGCGCTCCCAGGCTTGGATCACCAATGGCATGATAGTTGAGAAATGTGTGCCATCTGAATACTGGCAGATACATCCTCATTTTTGTGCCTTTATTCTCTAGGAAAAATGATTCTAAAGTAACTTTTTTTTAATCTGCACCTTATTCATTATTTAATTTGCCCCTTAACCATATTCATATTCATTATTTAATTTGCGCTTTAACCATAAGCATTAAATGTCTAGACGGTCGGCATTCCTTTATGCAATGGTGTTTTAAAATATTATCATGCAGCTGCAGGGTCTGGGATTCAGCTGTCAGACACTGACAGATTTCTATAGAGAAGGCAGAGATGGTTTATTACTGTCTCTGACTTCTGAGTTGTTCTATACACAATGACGAACAAACACTGTGCATACAGTAGTAGGAAGAACTGATGGTGCTTCCTCTTTTTGACACAGTGGTCATGTGTTCACTGGGTGTAGGGAGGAAACAGCAGCTGCTGGGTCCTAGGAGATCATCAGCTCTGCGTTGAAGCTAGCAGGCTGCATTTCCACTGTAACTGTGGTTAGTATACCAGCCTTGGTTACAGGGAAAATCATATATATATATATATATATATATATATATATATATATATATATATATAAAAAATAATTATTGAAAAGTCCCCTAAAGGTTCAAATGTGGGTATACAATGTGAAATAAATGAAAAATTAATAGATAAAATATGTAGAAATATCATTAGAAAGAAGATAAAAAAATGACTTAAAAACACAATTCAAATAACTCTTTGTAGACTTGCCCCAGTTGAAAAATCCCCCCATACATATCCGATATATAAAAATAATTGTTACAAAAGGTGAACACATTTCTAAATGTATTTCAGTGGTCCTTTGTGACTATAAAAAAGTTAAAAAATGTAAAAAAACTGACATGAATTCCCATTATTTTCCCACCAAGTTTTCCAAAGATGGACAAAAACAAATTAAAAAGAGAGTGTGAAAATAACATAAACATGAAGCTCCATGTAACACACACAAAAAAAGATGGCAAAATTATGTGAATATCCAAAGGATTTGCTGGGTCTTCCACTCTGGAGGACACAGTCCATGAAAGGACAGACAACCGATTTTCTTGGAAACAATGTTATACTTTCTTTCTCCTGTAGTGGTGTAATGCTCATAGTGGCAAAAAATGTGGCCGCAATGGGGTCTGCAAGCTGGGTTCTGCTCGGCACCTACCCCCCATTTGTCATTACAATTTCAGCATTATCCGCATTCCCAGGATGTGGTTACCCTTGAATAGAATGGCCAAAACCTGATCCACCATTTAGTCTTCACCTATGAGTGCGAGACTCCTTGCACAGCACACGGGATGACATCACTATATCACGCCTTCTATGCGGCGTCTCAGTACTCACATTACACAGCCCAAAGCAGAGAATGGGGGGAACAGGGTGAGGTGAGTAGTGTTCAGTATCTGTCGCGACCCTCATATTGAGTGAGGGGGCTGTAGGGACTCTAATACTAAGTGGGGGGCAGAAGGGATTGAGTGGCATTCTGAGTGAGGGCTGGCAGTTGGGGCTATCAGAGTAACTGGAGTGCTGAAATTAGATCCTTCATACTGAGTGATGGACTGGCATTGGGGGCCATCATACTGAGTGGCGGGTTGGCATTGAGGGACGTCAACCTGAGTGGGGAGGTTGGCTGTGGGGCCTATCATACTGAGTATGGGTCTGTTGGAGCTTTATACTGAAGAGCCATAATACTGTGGTCTGTGACTGTGGGGACCATGATACTGTTTGGGTTGGAGGGCTGCGATGTATCATACTAAAGGGGGTAATTATACTGAGTGGGGGCATAATTACTGTGTACATGGCCCAATACATCTCTCTCCCTATTTATAAAAGTTGGGAGATATGACTCTACCTACTTCACCGTATACTTTTTTTAATTGGAGGTGGGGATAATTACAATTTTTGCTTTGGGGCCCCATGAATTTTGGCTCTACATGGTCATCGAACACTTTCTGCTAGGTTCCTATACAAATTTAAGGAGTTGTCCAGCTAAAACGCCTATCTGCAGAACCAGATGGGTGGGGTGTGAATTTGAGGTGAGGGGGACTATCACACTCAGATATTTAAGGGCCATAACTGTCTGCAATTTGGCAAACATTGTGGTCAGATCTTAAACTCTTTAAAGGATTGTTCCACCTCAGACAATCCCTTTACGTTAGTGTGTCGCCCTGGACAAGCCAGGGGACACAGGTAACAACACCACCACACCCCACATTCCCTGCAGGCACATCAAGGTCAGACACAAACCCTTGTTGCCTTCCCCAGGGGCTGATGTCCACACCAGGGGGTGGAGCCAGGTGGTTGGTCTCCACCCACCTAGGAGTTCACAGTCCTGGAGGAGGGAAAAGGAGCAGTTAGAGTTTGGAGGATGAAGTGAGAGGAGTGGAGATAGAGTCGAGGAGTGAAAGTGAGCAGAAGGAAGTAGCAGTTGAGCAGCCTGAAGTTGGTCCGGGTGTGTGGCCCGGACAGATCAGCAAGGTTGACAGACGGTGGTGACCATCTGCAGGAGTGGCCTATCGGAGTTGCCGTAAGGACCGTGGACGGGCGGCGGCCCGGCGGTACCGGACCGGTACACAAGGAGAAGCCAGCACCATTGGCAGGGGCTTTTTGGACCCCGGCAAGGCTAGGAGTCGCCGTGAATTTGCCGAATCCGTTAGTGAAAGGGACCTCCTGGGTCTCCAAACAGTCAAGTCCCGATAGAAGGCAACCGTCCAACCGTGAAGGGGAGACACCGCCACCGCCAAGGGCAACCGTTTCCCAGGGCCAGCGCCTGCGGGCAAAAGGGGCTCCTCCGGCCTACATCCAAGTCGGGGAGCAGGTTACCGGTGGGAACCCATCGCTACCAACATAGAACATACATAATAGGAGGAAAAAAGGAGATCAGGCAACCATATGCATGTAAAAAAGTTTTTAGGAATTTTATTAGATAAAATCACATGAAGACAGTTGGTACAAAACACATAATGAGGATAAGTCAAACAAAATGTGGGAATATAGAAAAAGTGGTAGAAAATGTGGGCAACCAGTGCCACACAACCTGCCCTTGTACAGTACAGGAGTAATTACATACAAAACTGTCACATTCCAAAATAATGTGGCATGATGATACCGCGGCAAAGTGACACCCCCATGGAGAAAAAACACATCTTGCAACAGTGTGCTATGTATCACTGTCAAAATTTACAAGGACAAGTGTCAGGGTGTAAACTCTCCATGCGGGCACATCACAGCAACAGCAACATCATACCGCAGGGGCACCCGGGCCGGGATAAAGTAAGAGACCGTGTCACAGCAAAAATAAGCATCAGGAATTCATCCCAGCATGGGTGGCCCAACGTGCAGGAAGACAGGGCTAGTGGAAAATACCTGGGTAGTGTAGCAGGGCAGGCTGTAGAGGCAGGGAGCCTCCTTGACAGCTGTTTCGCCTATGGCTTCATCAAAAGGAGGTGTTGGTGCTACGTGTATGAATGGTTTTTATTTAGGGGCCAACAATTGTGTGCAATCAGCCTGATTGCGATGTTTACACTGCGCGTGCGCCGGCGCCGGAGTACGGAGGGCGGCAGGGAACCAAAAAGCCCGCTGTGTACTGCGCACGCGCGGGACCACAGGACGCGTCACTATAGAACCCGAGCGCGCGCACCAGTCAGGCTCGCTCCCAGCAGCCGCCCGCAGTCAGCACGCCGAGAATTCCTGATGCTTATTTTTGCTGTGACACGGTCTTTTACTTTATCCCGGCCCGGGAGCCCCTGCGGTATGATGTTGCTGTTGCTGTGATGTGCCCGCATGGAGAGTTTACATCCTGACACTTGTCCTTGTAAATTTTGACAGTGATACATAGCACACTGTTGCAAGATGTGTTTTTTCTCCATGGGGGTGTCACTTTGCCGCGGTATCATCATGCCACATTATTTTGGAATGTGACAGTTTTGTATGTAATTACTCCTGTACTGTACAAGGGCAGGTTGTGTGGCACTGGTTGCCCACATTTTCTACCACTTTTTCTATATTCCCACATTTTGTTTGACTTATCCTCATTATGTGTTTTGTACCAACTGTCTTCATGTGATTTTATCTAATAAAATTCCTAAAAAACTTTTTTACATGCATATGGTTGCCTGATCTCCTTTTTTCCTCCTATTATGCATGTTACCTGGAGTAGGCTCCTACCCTAGGGGGTCCCCATCAGTGGCCTCCTTGGGGTTATAAGTATTATGGCGAAACTGTTATATTTCAACATAGAACATAGGTGCAGGGAGAGACAGTCATCACTAACCTACGGGGAAGAAGCAATCGCAGCCGTCTGGGGGACCCGTCCATCCAGCCGTGTGTTTTACCGAGAACTGTGTCATCGTCTCAGGCTAAGTGAGTACCCCCGTGCCGTACGGCACAGCGCTGCCCCCGTGACCCTGCACCTCGCCAGGCCCGTAGCCCGCCTGCACCAACCATCCCTACCCTCATCACCGGGCCCCAGGACAACCAACCCCCTACCCACGGAGGGGAGTCCTAACAACCAAGCTGCTCCCTGTCACCGCTCCCGGGATCCCCGTCTAGAGCAGCGGTGGTGTTACCATTATCACCACAACCGTGGGTGGCGTCACGGACAATAAACCCCCAATATAAATCCCCTTTTCACTCACGGGCGAGGAGCGCAGCTCGAGTCCCCGGGATCCGGCAAACCGCTCGAGCCACCACCGAGCAGCAGCAGCAGCAGCGAGCCGGACCCGAGCAGTGGGAGAGCACAGCGTCCCCTCCTCCGCCCGCGACAACTTGGCGTCACGAACAGGATCTTACCGCTCTGCCATTTGGTAGAGGTGCGCCTTGTTACCGCCGGAGGTGTCCGGCCAGAAAATTTCTGAAGCCACCATCTTTGGTGCGGAAAGTTCCCACTCGAGCGTCTCCTCGAGTAGTGGAGGCGCGAAGGCCAAAACCCCGCCCCGATAGAGGAGGAGCGGGAAAGAGGCTAAGGGGGACGAAATGGCGGCTGGCCGCATGTGAGCGCGGCTATGGAAGCAGGGACGCCAGGACCCTGCGGCCATTTACTGGTTCCTGGAAGAGGCCGCTGCTAAAGATGCTGAGTCCGACCGACAACACCGTGGTCCCCACGCCTAGCACTGCAGCGCGGGTGGAAGTCCGGACCGTCCAGCTAAGCAGCCGTCTGAAGGTCCGCATGCAGCTCCTCCTGGAGGAGTGGGAGGCCAACATGGCGGAAGTGGTGGCGGACATACGGAGACGCGAGGTGGAGGGAGTCTTGGAAGGGAGGGTAAGTGACCCACGCCCCTGTACCCCTAGGGGGTCGGTCATCGCGGCTGAGGGACCCGGTCCATACCCGCTCGCCCTGCTACCTCCCCCGCTACCCGTGTTGGCTGCTGCTGCCCCGCCACTAGGCCTGCTACCACCACCACCGGTAGCGGTACCCTGCCAATCCGCCCCGGCGGACCGACCTGCAGCAGAAGCTCATGACCGCCCTGATCCGCTTCCTTGGAAGAAGCCGAAGGCTGAGGCCGTCAGCAAAGATGCTCCGGAGGCACGGCGGGGATGCAGCTGCCAGGAGGCAGAGCAGGCCATGTCACAGCGGGGTCCCTCATTACTGAAGATGCTAGTCGTAGCCGACACGGAGGGACTCTGGCTGGGTCCGTCCCCCGCACACGCTGAACCGGAGCAAACAGAAAGTGCTCCCGACTGGGAGCGGCGGCAACGGCAGCTGCGCAGAGAGATCGATGCCCGAGAGGGGTGTAGAGCGGATGTGCATGCCTGCATGTATATGGAGGAAGATCGCCTGCAGTGAGCTACCATCGGGGTTCAGAGCGGTGCACCATGTGAAGGTGGCACTAGAGCCCCACGAGTGAGAATGGACTGTTGAGCCGCAAAAGGCAGCGGCCCACCGCTGCAAATCGTCCCCGTTGGGACCATGACTGTTTAAAAGTTTGAAAGTTTTAAAGAATGATAAGCAAGATGATTACCGTGAAGTTCACCTGATTCTACTGTGATTTGAAACCGGTTGTTGCCGGCACCGTTGTCCCCGTGGGGACCGTTTGAAGAGTTGCATAAAGAACTCTTTATGGACAAGCCCGTGAACTTGCAGGGCAACCACAAACTTGTGGGATGTAAATAAAATGTTGTTGCAGCTTCCAACCGTTACCGCCTCCGGAGAGGCAGATTGAAGGAAGGGCCGGCAGTAGAGTAGGCTGAGGCCCAGCCACCACCGGAACCGGTGGCAATCCTCTGGGGATTTCAGGGGTTCCCCATGGACGTGGGTCCCCTGAAATGGACAGATCCCGCTCGGGTAACTTGTGCTGGACTGGGGTCAAGGGGTGCTGCCTGTTTCTTAGGGGCAGCATCAGGGCCAGGTTGCTTGGGTGGGAGAGAGCGGAAGCCGTAACCGTTTGAAACCGTTAAAGTAAAAGTGCCTCCCGTTGTGGGATGATGTTAGTATACTTGTAAATATGTGTTACCGTTATTTATATTTTTACAGTTAAAAAAAAAATAAAACCGGTGCTGGACGAGCAGCCCGAGGACGGTCTGCATTTTGCTAAGGGGGAATGTGTTGCCCTGGACAAGCCAGGGGACACAGGTAACAACACCACCACACCCCACATTCCCTGCAGGCACATCAAGGTCAGACACAAACCCTTGTTGCCTTCCCCAGGGGCTGATGTCCACACCAGGGGGTGGAGCCAGGCGGTTGGTCTCCACCCACCTAGGAGTTCACAGTCCTGGAGGAGGGAAAAGGAGCAGTTAGAGTTTGGAGGAGGAAGTGAGAGGAGTGGAGATAGAGTCGAGGAGTGAAAGTGAGCAGAAGGAAGTAGCAGTTGAGCAGCCTGAAGTTGGTCCGGGTGTGTGGCCCGGACAGATCAGCAAGGTTGACAGACGGTGGTGACCGTCTGCAGGAGTGGCCTATCGGAGTTGCCGTAAGAACCGTGGACGGGCGGCGGCCCGGCGGTACCGGACCGGTACACAAGGAGAAGCCAGCACCATTGGCAGGGGCTTTTCGGACCCCGGCAAGGCTAGGAGTCACCGTGAATTTGCCGAATCCGTTAGTGAAAGGGACCTCCTGGGTCTCCAAACAGTCGAGTCCCGATAGAGGACAACCATCCAACCGTGAAGGGGAGACACCGCCACCGCCAAGGGCAACCGTTTCCCAGGGCCAGCGCCTGCGGGCAAAAGGGGCTCCTCCGGCCTACATCCAAGTCGGGGAGCGGGTTACCGGTGGGAACCCATCTCTACCAACATAGAACATAGGTGCAGGGAGAGACAGTCATCACTAACTTACGGGGAAGAAGCAATCGCAGCCGTCTGGGGGACCCGTCCATCCAGCCGTGTGTTTTACCGAGAACTGTGTCATCGTCTCAGGCTGAGTGAGTACCCCCGTGCCGTACGGCACAGCGCTGCCCCCGCGACCCTGCACCTCGCCAGGCCCCGTAGCCCGCCTGCACCAACCATCCCTACCCTCATCACCGGGCCCCGGGACAACCAACCCCCTACCCACGGAGGGGAGTCCTAACAACCAAGCTGCTCCCTGTCACCGCTCCCGGGATCCCCGTCTAGAGCAGCGGTGGTGTTACCATTATCACCACAACCGTGGGTGGCGTCACGGACAATAAACGAACAGTATAAATCCCCTTTTCACTCACGGGCGAGGAGCGCCGCTCGAGTCCCCGGGATCCGGCAAACCACTCGAGCCACCACCGAGCAGCAGCAGCAGCAGTGAGCCGGACCCGAGCAGTGGGAGAGCGCAGCGTCCCCTCCTCCGCCCGCGACATTAGAAAAGGTCCCTGAACTATAAACAGATTACTGGAACTGTGCTGCCCCCACATCAGCAGCCGAGCTGCTCGGATCCGGATCTGCGGTGGTTCGAGGGGCGTCTGGACCCGGGGGTCGTGCGGCCACTCAAATGAAGGGGATATTTACAGGGGATGGTGTATTTAAAGTTCGTGACGCAACCCGTGGTGTGTGGTAAGATGGAGTACCACCGCTGCAGCTGGGAGTACCCTGGAGCGATGGAGTGGGTAGCTAGGTGTTTAACCCCTCCACGGGTAGGGGGATGCCCCGGGACTCGGTGATGGTGTTGGGGAGTGCCGTTGGGGGTGAAAGGGGTCACTTGCGTACTCACTCAGTCCATAGAGCTGACACCGACAACTTAGTAAGCCAAAGTTCTGGACACCGCTGCCGCTGATTGGAGCACGTTTGGGTCCCGTCCCTGGTGGTGTTGCCTGATGATCTGTGACCTTTCCCTTGGCACCTTGTTCTCTTCTTAGTTGGCCTCTATAGCTTGAAACTAATCGGGTCCCGCTCCCCTGTATGGCTAACTGAGGGAGCTTGCTCTCAAGGTTCACGCTTGGGATTTCCTGGACCATTTTAGTGGAAAGTCCTATCCCCCTCGTTGCGCTAGTACCCCGATTTTGGAGCGGGTGGAGAGCGGATCTTGAAGTCTCCTTTGGAGTTTAGCCACTCACCATTCTGGCTAATGGACGACGATCTAAACAAGGGATTTCTTTCTATTAAACCTGAAAGCTCAAGACTGTATTAAAAATGGGTTTTCTACGGCAGAAACTTCCCTTAAATAGTCCCACGGGTATCATAAAATAAAGTGCTTTCCCAAATACCGATTTTACCTTACTGGGATCATTGACATTGACTGAATAAGGTAAAATCGGTATTTGAGAAAAGACATATTTTTTAAAATATTTTTATCAATTATTTTGCTTTACCGTGTACCTTCAGTATTTTTTGTATTTTATATATTTTATTATTTAGATTTTTTGTAATTTATTTTATACAAATTTATATACCAGTTTTCCTGTCTTTTGCCACTATCCAACTCCTATCATCCTGGTTTGGTTCTGTGAGCAGGTGTACCCTACCCCCCGTAATGCCCTTGAGTCCCTAACGGACCCATTTTGGTTTTAAATGGCAGATCAATAGAATAGCTTAATTCCCATAACCTCTGGGAGTAGACATGACATTTTATATTAAGAGATAATGGGGCTGGGTAGGTGGCTTAAGAAGACAAAGATAAAAATCAGAAAAATTGAAATCAATTAATATTAATGTCTAGAAAAATGGAGCAGGAACGCGGGGAAACGGGGGACTTATGTGTTTGGATTTTTTTTTTGTCCACAGGGGCTTTAAGTTCATTTGTTTGCTCTACAATCACTTGTTCAGAAAGCTGTACGTTGATGAGGTTAAAGAGATGCTTCAAGCAAGATCCTATTGATTTTAATTACTGGAAACGGCCCTTGGGGACTTTGAGCTTTTTTGCTGTTTATTTAGCCATCGTTGCGCTGTAGCATTGTGCAAAGAAAGATAGCATCACTCGCCCTCATTACTGCAATAAAAAGAAGCTGGAAAATAAAAAGTGTTTAAAAGCCCGAGGTGCGGAAAATGCAAAGACAAAGAAAATCACAAAGCCGTGTTCATTAAAGCTTCCTCCAGACAAAAGGGGGGCACAGGCAGGGGACAAATGGCTTGTAACCATCATAAGCAAGGAGAGCGGGCAAAGCTGCGACTTAACGTTATTATGGACCTGTCACCACCGGGTATGGCATAGGACTGGCAGCCTTTTTGTGGTCCACATTCAGTGAATAATTATTATATTATAATATATGGTTATGCCGCCCCTGCGTCAGTAGCCGGGCTGCTCGGATCCGGATCCGCGGTGGCTCGAGGGGTGTCCGGACCCGGGAGTCGTGCGGTCACTCAAATTAAGGGGGTATTTACAGGGGATTATATGTTTAAAGTTCATGGCGCCACCCGTGGCGCATGGCAAGGTGGAGTACCACCGCCGCAGCCGGGAGCACTCAGGGGCGATGGAGTGGGCAGCTAGGTGTCTAACCCCTCCACGGGTAGGGGGGATGCCTCAGGATTCGGTGATGGTGACAGAGGGTGTATCATTGGGAGTGAAAGGGTCACTTGCGTACTCACTCATTCCATAAAGCTGACACCGACAACTTGATAAACCAAAGTTCTGGATACCGCTGGTGCTGAGGGGAGCACGCTTGGGTCCCGTTCCCGCTGGTGTTGCCTGATGATCTGTGACCTTTGCCTTGGCATTCAGTTCACTTGCTAGTTGGCCCCTGTAGTCTAGAACCAGTCGGGTCCCGCTCCCCAGTATGGCCAACTGAGGGAGCTCGCTCCCAGGGCTCATGCCTGGGACTTCCTGGACCGTTTTAGTGGAAAGTCCTATCCCCCTCGTTGCACTAGTACCCCGATTTTGGAGGGGGTGGAGAGCGGATCTTGAAGGCTCCATTCTCGTCGGGTCAATTGTCAGGTTGTCTGAAGCTACTCCCTGACCTAGGGTCCACGTACCCCGTCATGCCCTGGTCCCAGCCTGGTGATGGTACAAGGCCGCCGGCTGTCCTCCTCGACAGTTCTGTGCCCCCTGTCACGATCCCCTGTGACCGGGGGTCCAGCTCCTACTAGGCCCAGATCAACGTCTGCCACCTAGAGACTTCTAAGGAGCCCAGCTCCTGACCTCCTCTCTCCTTCACTCTCTGACTCTTACGCTAGACTGACTCTTGACTGACTCCTGACACTCCTGACCTCCCCTTACCAACCCCCCAAGTGCGCGACCCTATTCCACTCAGGCCGTCCAGTGGTGTGTCTGGTGCGTGTGGTACAGAGTGTTCCTAGGATTTTGATTAGCTGATGTTGGCAACACCTTAAGTTGGGAACCCATAACCAAGGAGGAGATGGATATTGCACAAAAGGGCGGATTGCACAATACCCTGTGACGACCTGATAGGCCAGGGCATCACATGGTCATAATGTGATATTCAGGTAGAGGTGCAAAAAACAGCTGATTTTCCATTACACGACCTGCGGCCGAAGCAACATAGTTGCCAAGCATTATTATTCTCTATGCACTGCTAAATTTACCCCCAAAAGAAAGCAGACACCCCCTAAAAGAATTGCACTTACTAGTCCTCAGACAATAAGAGTTGGCAAGTGAATGGGCTCTCACATACAGATTTGTGTCTCTGTCATGTCCCGCTGCGTTGTACAGTGGTTGGCTCCTTCTGGTGGCTAGAAGCATTATCACTTGTGCGGAGTGATACTCGTACCCGATCTGTTTGTGAGAACTGCAGTGCAATGCAGCTGGAACAGCGATGCAGATCTCTATGTTAGAGCCCACTTGCAGCTGTAATTGTTTGGAATCTGGTGAGTCTGATTTTTTTTAGGGGAGGGTGTCTTCTTTCTTCTGTAAGTGTGTTCTTTCTTTTGGGGATGTCAGCTTTCTTTGATGAAGAGTCCTGCTGTATTCTTTAACTTTTTTGAGCTGCTTGAACACTTCCTTATGGAACCGCAACTAAGCCTTTTTTTGGAGTAGGGCTTATATTTTAAGCATGCTCAAAAAAAGCCCAAAAAATCCAACTCGGGTTTATTTTTGGGGTAGGTCTTGTTTTTGGTGAAAGAGGATAGAATGCCATTATGCTTGGTAGCAAATGTCCTGTTTACACAGAATGATGTGGTGCCAAAAACAATGATTTTAAAGGCAGCCTAAATATAATTTCTTTGGGCCAGGCTCATTTGTCAGGGGTCATTCGATTGATTTTTGGGAAATGTGCATTCCTAAAAATATTGATAACAAGAAAAGTCCAGCTGACTGCAGTCTTTACCCAGGATACTCAAAGCACAGAATCGTGTTTGCTAGGGCATGAGACTCCAGTGGAAAAATAAAGGATAATCACTCTTACCTTTCTTAAATATCAGTACCACATCAGCTATTCTCCAATCCTGATGTACCATACCTGTTACAAGACAGTCTAAGAAGATAAGATACAGCGGTCTGTCAATTACTGAGCTGACTTTCCTCAATACCCGTGGATGAATACCAGGGGATTTGTCAATGTTTAATTTAGTCAGACGCTTGTATACTTCTCCTTGTGTTAAATTTGTTATATCAGGGGGAGGACTTTTGCCTTCTCGAATGATCCCTGGAACAGTAAGGTCCTTGATGAACACGGATGAAAAGATCCTGTTTAATATCTCAGCCTTTTTTTACTTTGATATATTAATAAAAATATTTGGGCTTTATTTTAATGACTTTGGCAATTTTTGTCTCAGGAGTCCGTTTACACAACAATGCACAGGCCACATGTTGCTCATGCTATTGTGAGCAGTCTGCTCTTCCTAAATGTGCTGCCATGTCTGTGTACCATGTGTGCATGTCTGCATACTGTGTGCTGTGTGTGCATGTCTGCATACCATGTGTGTGCATGTCTGCATACCATGTGTGTGCATGTCTGCATACCATGTGTGTGCATGTCTGCATACTGTGTGGTATGTTGCATGTCTGCTTACCATGTGTGTGCTTGTCTGCATACCGTGTGTATGCATTTTTGCATATTGTGTTTGCATATATGCATACGATATGTACATGTCTGCATACTATGTGTGCATGTCTGCATACTGTATGTCTGTACTTTATATGTGTGCATCTATGTGCATTGTATGCGTACATGTCTGCATATTGAAAGTCCAGGTGTCTGCATACTCTATGTGTGCATGTCTATGTAAGTGTCTATGTATCTGAAATTGTATGTATTTTTGTAAGATGAGTGTATGTAATAGTGTATTGTGGTGTGTAACAACATTCAAATGTTTGTTGCACATTTGCTAATTCTATAAGCGCTCATTCACATCTGTGTTAGGGACTTCCATTTGTCTCCAAGTTTAGGAAGACAAGGGAAATTAATCCCTTAATGCACCTTGACATAAAAATGTTACCATAGGGATGTGATTGTATGGAGCTGGTTTAAGAGCTAAGCCCACTCCATACTGGGCAGATGACGGCTGTGATACATAGCCAGCATCGACCTGTAACAGCAATGATTAGCGCTCGCCTTGATTGCTGCTGTTTTAAGTATTTAAATTCTCTTGTTCATTACTGACAGCGGCATTTAGACAGCACAATGGCTTGTACATGCACTCACCAGCTCCCATCAACCCCTGGGATGCAGTTGCAGGTTTCTAATGGGTTGTGATGTGTTGCTGCCATGTTATCAGTTCTGTTACTGTATCTATACAGTAAGCTCAGTTCTGCTGCCATATCTATGTAGTAGGCTCAGTTCTAGTACTGAATTTATGTAGTAAGCTCAGCTCTTTTGCCATTTCTATGTAGTAACCTCAGTTCTGGTACTGTGTTTATGGTCGGCCGGCTCAGTTTTTGTATTATATTTATGTAATAAGCTTGGTTCTATTCCCATATTAATGCTCTAAGCTAAGTTCTGCTCTTGTATCTATGTACTAAGCTCAGTTCTGGTACTGTATTTATGTAATAAGATCAGTTCTCTTCCCATAAGGTATCTATGTAGTAGGCTCAGTTCTAGTGGTGTATTTATGTAATAGGCTTAGTTCTGCTCTTGTATTTATGTAGCAAGCTTGATTCTGTTCCTGTATTATTGTGGTAAGCTTGGTTCTGCCCTTGTATCTATGTACTAAGCTCAGTTCTGGTACTGTATTCATGTAATAAGATCGATTCTGTTCCCATAACGTATCTATGTAGTAGGCTCAGTTCTGGTACTAACATAAATGTGGTGAAAAAAGCATGATTAGTGTTGGTAGATTTTTAAGACATTAGTATGCATACATTTTGTGGACTTGATTATTAAAGACAATCGCCCAAAAGTAGTAAACTAAACAAGAAAACGGAAGGAAGTGATCAATTGTCTACAATTATATAATTTTTATTTTTATTTGAATAGAAAAAAGTAGTATGGTACAAAGATAAAAGTAGTGGTGAAAACAAACTGGAAACCCACCAATTGTGAATATAAATATAAATTGCTACAACCCCATGTTTGCAAGAAACATTAGTATAATATTAATTGCTTATTAAATCCTAAGTATTCTAAAATGTGGCCCACATGGGTGAAGTAATAAAGATATACCTATTATTTACCTTTATGCCTCTCACACTGATGGTAACAACAACAAAGTATCTAAATATCCTCAAGTCTAGATGATCAAAGATCGTCCTTTGTAACTAGCAATGGCAATATTATAGCACATTATACTGCTAATTGTCAAGATATACAATCTTAATTATGATAAATAATTAATAATCAATAGCAGTAGCTAGTATATAGGACCAAAGCCAGAGGCAAGACACCTCAAGTACGGTTAGAAACCACCTGTGTGAATAGTTGAAAGACAAAAAGAATTGGCAGGGAAGCAGACAGCAACTTGACGGTCGTTTCAGAGACCTTCGTCAGGGGTGAGTCAGTTATGGTACTGTATTTATATAATAAGATTGATTCTGTTCCCATAAGGTATCTATGTAGTAGGCTCAGTTCTGGTAGTGTATGTATGTAGTAGGCTCAGTTCTGCTCTTGTATTTATGTTGTAAGCTTGGTTCTGTTCCCGTATTATTGCAGTAAGCTTGGTTCTGCTCTTGTATCTATGTACTATGCTCAGTTCTGGTACTGTATTTATGTAATAAGATTGATTTTGTTCCTATAAGATATCTATGTAGTAGGCTCAGTTCTGGTGGTGTATTTATGTAGTAGCCTCAGTTCTGCTCTTGTATTTATGTAGTAGGCTTGGTTCTGTTCCTGTATTATTACAGTAACCTTGGTTTTGCTCTTGTATCAATACAGTTAGTTTTGTTCTGTTCCCATATCTATGTACCAGCCATCATTATTTTCATTTTTGTTATTGTGAACAGGTGAGGGTGTTGCAGTTGACTGCAGGAATGGATAAATTTTTGGCTATTGGTTGCAAGAAAAGGTACTAAAGGTGGAATAAGCACAGGAAGTCTGGGTGGCCAAAGGGATGTAGATTATAGCACTGATATGATGGACACCATGTTTTCACAGGAGGCCACTGAGCAGCTAGGAGTACATAAAAGATGAGACTAAGGGGCACTTTGCACGCTGCGACATCGCAGGCCGATGCTGCGATGCCAAGCGCGATAGTCCCCGCCCCCGTCGCAGCAGCGATATCCTTGTGATAGCTGCCGTAGCGAACATTATCGCTACGGCAGCATCACATGGACTCACCTGCCCTGCGACCGTCGCTCTGGCCGGCGACCCGCCTCCTTGTGACACAGCTACGTCACACGGCAGGCGACCAATAGGAGCGGAGGGGCAGAAATGAGCAGGATGTAAACATCCCGCCCACCTCCTTCCTTCCGCATATCCTACGGAAGCCGCAGTGACGCCGGTAGGAGATGTTCCTCACTCCTGCGGCTTCACACACAGCGATGTGTGCTGCCGCAGGAGCGAGGAACAACATCGGACCATCGCGTCAGCGTAATTATGGATTACGCCGACGCTGCACCGATGATACGATTACGACGCTTTTGCGCTCGTTAATCGTATCATCGAGCCTTTACACACTACGATGTCGCATGCGATGCCGGAAGTGCGTCATTTTCAATTTGACCCCATCGACATCGCACCTGCGATATCGTAGTGTGCAAAGCCCGCCTAAGAGCCAATAATCGACAGTGCAGATGGTTTGGGGGCAGTGCCTTTTGGATCTACAGTTTGTCTATGGCAATGATAGAGCTGAGGTTGGAGCCACCACACTGGGATTGGTAGCGGATTGGAGGCCAAGAACATTTTGCATATTGAGCTTTGGTGTTGGGCTGAAAACCAGAAGACATAATACTTTGCCCAAAGAGAACACTGTTGAGAATAAGCTACAAAACACAATCTACTTCTGATTGTCACCGAGCAGATGGGAACCACTTGTGAAGGATTCACCTACACAACACACCAGCTTATTAGGGATCCCTCTTCCAGTACTTCAACATGCCTTGAATTTTACTAGAGGCTGTCTAACACATAAAACCTTGTTAATGGGTCAATAAAATATGTGTCAAACTGTCAATGTGTGTTCTTTAAATGTCAGCAAACAATATTTTTTTAAGCGATGGCATCGCAGCTCTTTCGCGGCCCCGACCCGAGGGACAAGCATTAAAAGTACAGTTACATCTCCGATAGAAGCAATCATTCTTGCCAGAGGTTAATTTCAGCACCTTGGACAGCGGCAGAAACTATAACAATGAAACCAATGACTGGGACTTTCAATAAGGTTTGAATTATGTCATAAGTATTGAAGCAGCTGGTGATAGTGAACATCACAGGTCAGATAAATCAACAGTGACAGCTCCCCCAAGAAGCACAGTGGAGGTTCTGACTCTGAGCTAAATGAATACTGATTTATTTCTCTCTCCCTCTCCATCCAGCCTAACTCTGGCCGCCGAGCTCTCTCAGTTTCATATTTTGCTGTTCTGGTAATTTTAATCATTATGTTCTTCGATCCCAATGAATTTATTTACCATCACTGGGGATATGACCTTTGTATGGAATACAGTACTTGATTGTTGAATGGCTTGCAATGTTCGTAGTCAATATAGAGCTTTTCCTCAAGAGACTCAAGATACATCCAAGTTCAACCGATTTGGTCATGTTCTATAAAAAAAAGGCTCAAAGGTCCCCGACTGGAAGAGCTTACAATCTATTCTAAGAGAATTAGCACTCAATTGTACATCACTATTGTCACCGTATATAGACGACATTATTTCTCTGGAAGATATCTTACATAATATGGGTCTGTACACAGGCATCACATGGAACGCCCTATAGTACATGCCGTACACTACTCTGTCTAACTTGTCTAAGAGGTCTTCACGGAGGTCTGAAGTCCTATGGACACTAGGATTAAGCCCAACATTTATTGATTCTAAAATGAAACATGAGATCCTTTGCCTTTAGTCAACTTTACCTCAAAACAACATGTGAGTTTTATTACATGGGCTCACCAGGCTGATGTGTTTTGGATTCAGTACCAGTTCTCAAGTTAATTTTCTTACTATAGTTCAGATGTTTGGCCACACATTACCCCAGTCTTCTGCTCTGCTATCTTCCTTTCTTCTGTGGTCACCATACATGGTGGCCTACTCTTCCATGTCAGTTTCCTACTTGGGACCCTTGTGTCCATTGATCTGATGCCATTGTGGTTCTCCTGCTGATGGGTCCTTACAAGGATGAATTACCTTTAAACTTCTTAGAGGGTCAATGCATGCAAAAGTATATGCTCTTCAGCCAGTGTGCCTAAAGCCTGCTTTACACGTTACGATTAAGCTTACGATATCGTATACGATCGTAACCGCCCCCATCGTATGTGCGGCATGTTCAATTTGTTGAAGGTGTTGCACAAACGATTATTTGCTGTTACACTTACTTACCCTTCCATACGACCTCGATGTGGGTGGCGAACGTCCACTTCCTGGAGTGGAAGGGACGTTCGGAGTCACATCGACGTCACGCAGCAGCCGGCCAATAAAAGCAGAAGGGCGGAGATGAGCGGGACGTAAACATCCCGCCCACCTCCTTCCTTCCGTATTGCAGGCGGGAGCCGCGGGACGCAGGTAAGATCTGTTCATCGTTCCCGGGGTGTCACACACTGCGATGTTTGCTACCTTGGGAACATTGAACAACCTCACATTCGATTTTTAGGAATTGAACGACGTGTGTGAGATGAAAGTTTTAACGTTCAATCGCAATAGCACGTAGCTATCACACGTTACATATAACTTACGATGCCGGATGTGCGTCACTTATGATGTGACCCGCCATTGTAGCGTGTAAAGCCCGCTTTAGTCAGAGTTTTTTTTAAGGGCCCTACAGGACCTACAGGGTGGCACGGTGGCTCAGTGGTTAGCACTGCAGTCTTGCAGCGCTTGGGGTCCTGTGTTCAAATCCCACCAAGGAGAACATCTGCAAGGAGTTTGTATATTCCCCCCGTGTTTGCGTGGGTTTCCTCCGGGTACTCCGGCTCCCTCCCACACTCCAAAAAAATATACTCATATGGAACCTAGATTGTGATCCCCAATGAAGACAGTGTTGTCATTGTATGTAAAGCGCTGTGGAATTAACAGTGCTATATAAATGAATAAATATTATTATTATTATTACAATCAGTTTGCAGCATATGAGCAAATGTTTTTCATTCCACTTAATCCCTTACCCCCGGGCGATTTTATGTTTTTCCATTATTTCTTTTTTTTTGCTCCCCTTCTTCCGAGAGCTGTAACTTTTTTATTTTTCTGTCAATCTTGCCATATAAAGACTTGTTTTTTGCAGGACGAGCTGTACTTTTAAAAGAAAGCATACATTTTACGATATAGTGTACTGGAAAACAGCAAAACATTTTCAAGTGTGGAAAAAATGCAAAAAAAGTGTGACCGCACAATAGTTTTTCTGATCGAAGTGTGATCGCACAATATTTTATTCACCATGTTCACTATATGATAAAACTGATGTGTTGTTGTGATGTATCAGGTTGGGATGAGTTTGTAGATACCAAGCATGTATAGGTTTACTTTTATCTAAGGAGTTAAAAAAAATACACAAGTTTGTCCAAAAAAGTGGTGCACTTTTTGCACCATTTTCCAAAACCCGTAGCATTCTAATTTTTCTGGATCTATGGCTCATTGAAGGCTTATTTTTTGCGTTTCGAGCTGATGTTTTTAACGGTACAATTTTTGCACAGATGCTATGTTTTGATCACCTATTATTGCATTTTGCGCAAAATTTGTGGCGACCAAAAAATGTAATTTTGTCGTTTTCGAATTTTTTTGCCGCTACATCATTTACTAATTAGATTAATTGATTTTATATTTTGATAGATCAGGTGTTTCTGAACGCGGCGATACCAAATATGTGTATATATATATATTTTTTAACCCTTTAATTTTCAATGGGCCGAATGGGGGGGATTTGAACTTTTCTTTTTTTTTTCTTTTTTTATTTTACTAGGTCCCCTAGGGGACTATAATAATCAGCAGTCTGATCGCTCTTCCATTTCTGCAGATCACAGCTACACAGCTGAGATCTGGAGAAAAGCTGCTTTCCTCTCACACACGGTGCTCTGCCGGCAGTGAGAGAAGGTTACTCATGATAGCTCCAGGAGTCATCACATGACCCTGTGTTACCATGGCAACCACCGGAAGTCACGTGATCATGTCACGTGACTTTCGATGGCGCTGGGTAAGTTATGCTTACTCCAGCGCGCTGTTATATCTCGCTGTCAGATTCCACTCGCACCTGGCAAGCACACATCTTAGCTGTTGAAATCAGCTGACATGTGCGCGGGTCGGCGCGAGTGCCCACGACAGCCCGCGGGGATTATAGTGACACGATCCATGATGTACCCAGTGTGTCGTGAAGAGGTTAAATTAACATTGCTCTGTTTATCTTCCCATCCTGACTGTCATGCTGATGGGAGTAGACCTACTGCGCCATGGGGCGGGCTTACATCGTAGTGGGAGGAAGTTGACTAAGTATCTACCCGGTCTTCACTATAGCCTCTAATGGTGAGGATTGGTTGGGCAGCCGGGAGACACCAAGTACCACTCCAGGGCAGTCCCTGATACTGCAGCAGCTGACTAAAGGGTCATAGGAGTGGATGCAAGATACAGGAGGGTGAGACAGAGGCATAGTTAGATGATTCAAAGTCTGGGCAGGCAGCACAAGATTAGAGTACAAAGCTGTAATTAGGAGCGGAGAGGTCAGACCAGTTGGTTATCCAAGCCGGATCTATAACGGAAGACTCAAAACAGGTAAATGCATGAACTAGAGACTAGTTGCAAACTGACTGGCAACCAACATTTGGGCAAGGAATGATGGGAAGAGTTGCCTCATATAGACCCTTGCTCACATGGGCTAGGTCAAGAATCTTAATCTCTGTAGGACATAGTAGGGTTAAATTACTGCAGAGACATGGGGTAGCACTGAGAAGGTATGCGAGTTGTTGCCGTGACATCGATCTTATCCCTATCTGCCATAGTACTTGAATTCAGCCAACCCTGATCTCGGGATGTCTACCATTGTGAATGAACTCCACATTCGTCAACATACATTTTATGCATACATAAACCATTGGTAAAGGAGACTACTCTGCGAGAAGTGACTGGAGAGCATCCTGCAGTGAAGTGCACGTCCCCATATGAAGGGCAAAGGGTGAATACCAGGAAATCCCTTAACCTGCACTCCCAACTTAACCCTTTCTTAAGCCTGTTATCAACCCTTAAGATCCATATCTTGTTGTTTATGTCTTGTAGCATTCCTTAGTGTCAGGCTTGCTGAGGTGAGCAAAGAGATAGTGACCCACTGGACCAAGGCACTGATCTCTGACCTGGAGGAGCGTTCCTGAACGGCTACCGGGTGTTCACTAGAGATAAGCGAACCGGTCGTGGTTCGGCTCGAGTTCGGTTCGCCGAACGGAGGTCTCATCCGAGTTCGGTTCGGCAAACCACTTGAACCGCATAGGAAACAATGGGAGGCAATCACAAACACATAAAAACACCTAGGAAACACCCTCAAAGGTGTCCAAAAGGTGACAAACAACTCACAACACAACACAAATACATGGGAAAGTGACAAGAAGAAAAAGAGGACGAGACACAGATATAGGCACGGCATGCCCTTCTAAAATCATGTAAAACACCGCAAGGTGACTCCAAGCGGAGTCTCCCTTTTTCCCAAAAATTGGGCCCCACACACACCCACCCCTTCAGTGGCAGCACTTGTGCCCCAGTTGTACACTTCACAGCTAGATTTGCATCATGCACATTCCAAATCCACAAGCATTTACTCTCCCCAGGATGACATAGGGGTAGTAAATTCCTTGCGGATCCATGACTTGTTCATTTTGATGAACGTTAGTCTGTCCACATTGTCACTGGACAGACGCGTGCGCTTATCTGTCAGCACACACCCAGCAGCACTGAAGACACGTTCAAAGACAACGCTGGCAGCTGGACACGACAAGATCTCCAAGGCGTAAGTGGCGACCTCTGGCCATTTTTCAAGATTTGAAGCCCAAAATGAGCAAGGCTCCATTTGCAAAGTCATGGCATCGATGTTCATTTGGAGATACTCCTGTATCATCCTCTCCAGCCGTTGACTATGTGTCAGACTTGTTGTCTCTGGTGGCCTTGCAAAGGATGGTCTAAAAAAATTATGAAAAAATTCAATAAAATTGCTGTTACCAGCACCAGATACGGTGCTGCTGGTACGGGTAGATTGTTCAAGATGACGAGACCGTCCCATGTTTGTCAAGTTACAACTGGGAGATTCACTCCCTGCACCTGCACGGTTGTTTGGTGGAAAAGCCGAGCTAAGATCGAGTAACAGCTTCTGCTGATACTCCTGCATACGTGCGTCCCTTTCTATGGCTGGAATTATGTCACAAAATTTGGACTTGTACCGGGGATCTAATAGTGTGGCAAGCCAGTAGTTATCATCACTTCTAATTTTGACAATACGAGGGTCATGTTGGAGGTAGTGCAGCAAGAAGGCGCTCATGTGTCTGGCGCAGCTATGCGGACCAAGTCCACGCTGTGTTTGTGGCATAGAGGTGCTAACCGTTCTTTCTTCCTCTGACATCTCCCCCCAACCTCTTTCAACTGAAATTTGACCAAGGTCTCCCTCATCCGCTGAGTCTTCCATGTCCATGGACAGTTCGTCCTCCATTTCTTCATGTTCCCCTGCACCTTCCTCAACATTTCGCTTGCTACCATGCGCCCTTGTTGATCCCTGTCCCCCATGGTCCCATGCCTGCTGCGTTGGTGATGATGAACGTCTGGACCTTGGTGATGTTGTTGTCCCTTGCGCATATGAATCCTCCTGTAGTTCCTCCCATTCCTGTTGTCCCACCGCCTGACTCCGAATAGTGTTTTGCGTGTTCTCCAGCATGTAAATGACTGGAATTGTCATGCTGATAATGGCATTGTCAGCGCTAAACATATTCGTCGCCATGTCGAAACTGTGCAGAAGGGTGCATAGGTCCTTGATCTGAGATCACTCTATCAGGGTGATCTGCCCCACCTCTGCATCTCGTTGGCCCAGGCTATACGTCATGACGTATTGCACCAGGGCTCGGCTGTGCTGCCACAGTCGCTGTAACATGTGGAGAGTCGAATTCCAACGTGTCGCCACATCGCATTTCAGGCAATGAACCGGCAGGCCGAAAGACTTCTGGAGTGATGCAAGTTGCTCAGCTGCGGCGGTTGAATGGCGGAAGTGAGCAGACAGTTTTCGTGCCCTGTTCAGAAGCTCATCTAGGCCGGGATAGTGTGTTAAAAATTGCTGGACAACAAGGTTCAACCCGTGAGCCATACAAGACACGTATGTCACCTTGCCCAGGCGAAGGACCGCACCCAGGTTTGCAGCATTGTCGCACATGGCCTTACCAGGCTGCAGGTTGAGTGGAGACAACCATTTACCCAACTCAGTCTCCAGAGCTGCCCACAACTCAGCCGCTGTGTGACTCTTATTTCCAAGACATTTCAAGATAAAGACTGCCTGATGCCTTTGCGCTCTGCTGCCAGCATAGTAATGAGGGGTGCGTGATTCCTTCTGCGCTCTTACAATGCTAGTGGCCTGACCAGGCAGGTTTGGGGCGGAAGTGGAGGACCCAGACGAGGTTGAGGAGACAGAAGCAGTGGAGGAACTTGGACAGACAGAGGATTGACACACAAGTCGTGAGGACGACAAGACTTGTGCAGCAGACCCTTCACCATCTATCACCATAGTTACCCAGTGCCCAGTCAGCGACATGTAACGTCCCTGTCCATGCTTACTGGTCCAAGTATCGGTGGTGAAATGCACCCGTTCACACACACAGTTTATCAAGGAAGCGGTGATGTTGTGTGCGATATGCTGGTGTAGCGCAGGCACACCTTTCTTAGAGAAGTAGTGGCGACTGGGCATCTGGTACTGGGGCACAGCGACAGACATAAGGTCTCTAAAATCCTCTGTGTCCACCAGGCGGAAAGGCAGCATTTCGGTAGCCAAGAGCTTACAGAGGGATAAAGTCAACCTCTTAGCTTTGTCATGGGTCGCAGGAAATGGCCTTTTATTTGTCCACATCTGAGGGACAGAGATCTGGCTGCTGTGTGTAGACAGTGGTGAGTATGGTGTCCCTGGAAAAATGCAGGTTTGTGAGGAAAGTGCAGGCGTAGACATGATGTTGCCTTCATCCAACATTGGTGCTATCGATGTCTGACAAAGCTGTACACACGCACTTGTTTCCCCTTCCAAACCAACTGACGACCTAACAAGCAAACTGCCTGTTGCGGTTACAGTGGTGGAAGTTGTGCGTGGAAAACCAGGTGTGGCAGCTGTCCCCACAGTCCTAGAAGATGAAGAGCGAGCGGATGCACTGGAAGGGGCAGGCGGTGGATGGTCCACTCCGCTAGGCCGCATTGCAGCACGGTGAGCTTCCCACTGGGACATATGATATTTATTCATGTGACGATTCATGGAAGAAGTTGTCAAACTGCTGAGGTTTTGGCCTCTACTAACAGATTCCTGACAAATTTTACAGATCACATGATTTGGGCGATCCTTTGCAAGGTCAAATAAGGACCAGGCTAGGCAAGGCTTAGAGGGCATGCGACCTGCTGAGCCCCCCGACAAGTGCTCAGAGGCAGAGTGGTGGCTGAGGATGCAGTTGTAGCCGTGCTACCAGTACTCCTCCTCTGTCCAGGAAGGCGCAAGGTAACTTGCATCCTCCTCTACCGCCTCTGTTGACCTCCTCGAGTGCCTGACTGTGGGTTGACAGTAGGTGGGATCTAAAACTTCCTCATCAATTGTTGTGTTTGCACTCCCCTCACCCTCAGACCGAGCCTCTTCCTGCCCTGACCGAATATTTAAGTTTTCATCCTAATCTGGTATCTGCGTCTCATCGTCATCAGTATGTTCCTCATTGTCTATAACAACAGGTGTTACAGTTGGTGAATAAGAGTCAACATTATGCTCAGAAAGTTGTTCCTCACGGCTTGAATCTGAGTCACAAAGGTTCTGGGCATCACTGCAGACCATTTCCTGTTCTGTACTCACTGTAGCTTGGGAGCAGACCTCTGATTCCCAGGCTATAGTGTGACTGAACAGTTCTGCAGACTCAGCCATCTCTGTTCCACCATACTGTGCAGGGCGGATGGAGACTTGAGAGCTGGGAGAAAGCAAGTGTGATTGAGATGACAACTCAGAGGACTGGTATTTTTTGGATGCGGTAGCTGAGGTGGAGGAGAGGGCACTTGTTGGACTACTTGAAATCCATTCAAGCATTTTCTTTTTTTGGGCATCATCTACCTTTGTTCCAGTTCTTTGTGTCCGTAAAAAAGGGAGCACATCGGATTGTCCACGGAAAGTAGTAGACATCTTACTTTTGCTGGTAGATGGCCTATCTTCAGCAGATGTTAATGGAGCTTTGCCACCTTCCCCACGGACACAAACTTTTTTTCCTTTTCCAACACGCCTGTTCCCCTTTTCACCAGCATCTGTCATTTTGCCACTCATTTTGATTGCGACAAGATAGTGCACTTAAAATGTGGTAATAAAAATTGAGAGGTGGTGTAGATTGCAGCGGTGGTCTAGCTTTATTGACAGCAGAATAAACAACAATAACTATCCATGACAATTCAACTATGGCCCTTAAACTGGCAGCACAGTTTGCTATTTGCTATTCTAATAGCTTAGTAAAAATGAGTTTGAGGGTGCAATGCAGAGGTGCTGTAAATAGCTTGCCACCTGTAGGACACTAATGGAGTCCAACAGCCACTTTTAGGATGCCACTAAGTTTCCTCAGTGTTTGCTATTATAATGGCTTAGTAACAATGAGTTTGTGGGTGCAATGCAGAGGTGCTGCAAATAGCTTGGCACCAGTGGGACACTAATGAAGTCCAACAGCCACTTTTAGGATGCCACTAAGTTTCCTCAGTGTTTGCTATTATAATGGCTTATTAAAATGTGCAGGAGGGTGTAATGCAGAGGTGCTAGAAATAGCTTGGCACCAGTGGGGCACAAATGGAGTACAACAGCCACTTTTTGGATGCCACTAACTGGCAGCACTCTTTTAAATTAAAATGGCTTTGCAAAAATGGGCAGGAGGGTGTAATGCAGAGGTGCTAGAAATAGCTTGGCACCAGTGGGGCACAAATGGAGTACAACAGCCACTTTTTGGATGCCACTAAGTGTCCTCAGTGTTTGCTATTATAATGGCTTAGTAACAATGAGCATGAGTGTGCAATGCAGAGGTGCTGCAAATAGCTTGGCACCAGTGGGACACTAATGAATTACAATAGCCACTTTTAGGATGGCACTAACTGGCAGCACTCTGCAATTAAAATGGCTTTGCTAAAAAGGGCAGGAGGGTACAGTGGCCGGGTTGTGGGTCAGTGTAGAGGAAAGGAAGCCTCACTTTCTATCCCTCTTAATGGTGAAATGCAGCAAGGAAGTCCCTGAGCTTAGCTACATAGACGCTGTTATCTGTAGCTGTTAAAAACAGTTTCCACGGACCTGACTGTCACCTATAGCTCTGAGCCTGCTGTCATTAGCCCTTACAAGGGCTGAAAGAAACTTCTATCCCTATTCTGTATAGCGCTGTGTGTAGAGCGTACACAACAGGATCGGCGACAAGAGCTGCGCCAGCGGTGACTGACACCCAGACGCAGAAGGCAGATAATGGTGTCCTGACGGGCAGATGTCCGTATTTATAATGCAGGGACATGTGACATGGACAGCCTATGACACATGACCTTGCTTGCCTGGCAAAAAGTCCACTTAGCTGTGTGTGTGTCTGGGATTGGCTGACATGCTGGCCCGCCCCACTACACGCGCGCTTAGGGAAGGAAGACAAGAAAAAAAAAAAAAAAATGGCGATCGCCATTATCCCAGCAGCAGTGATCTAAATGCGCTGTTCCCGCACACTATACGCTGAAATTTCATAACAGTGTGAGTCACAGAGTGACTTACACTATTACAGCGAAAAGCCAGCTAGTAATTTGCTTGGCTTTTTGCTGCTAGAACCGTTCTCGAACGTAACTCGAGCTATCGAGCTTTTGGCAAAAAGCTCGAGTTCTAGTTCGATCTAGAACAGCCCCCAAAATCACTCGAATCGCGACCTGGAGAACCACGAACCACGAACCGCGCTCAACTCTAGTGTTCACTAAAGTCACAGGTGATGAATATAGACAAGTGCTAATAGGTAGCTGCCAGAGGCATCGCCAGGGGATCTCAGTACTTCAACAGCTGGCGCCAGAGGAATGGACACAGATTTTTTCTGATGGTATATGCAGCAGCAGTGGCCGGTATTATAGGTTTGGCCAGGATGGATGCCGCAGCAGCGGCCGGTATTCTAGGTTTGGTTGGGATGGATCAATGCAACAGCGGATACGTAATACACTGGAGCACAGATAAGTATCAGCAATAGAGCACACAGCACTGTAACAGCAGCACTAAGAACCTGTCAATTAGCAACGTATTGATCACTTTGCAAAGGTACCTCCTTTAAGTGGAAGGTGCCTTAAGTACCTGATGCCTCTCAGCCAGTAACTTAGATGTGTGTCGCCCAGGGTTATGGAGTACTCGATACCGTGCGGTTTATATCTGGGGAATGTCACTTTGGTGGCCGTTGCTCGCTTCCGTGCCCTGGGTGCTTTTTAATGGTGAGTATTTACATGGGAGATTAAAGTCATTGATGTGACGCCACCTGCGGGTTGCGGTTAATATGGTGGAACCGCCGCTGCTGAGTTGATTATCCCTAGGGCTGGTGGTAATGGCAGCTGTGATGGTAGGCCCTCTGCAGGTAGGGCTGAGCCCGGGGAGATGTATGGTGGAGACTTTCGCCGAAGAAGGGAGGCCACACTGTGGTTGTAATTAACAGTCTCTACTCACTCTTGACCACCAGACGGCTGGTTCAGGTCCCTGTAGTTCCAGTGCCAGTATGATGATTCGGTTGCTCTGTCCCCGGCACCCTCAGTGTGGTTGGGTCTCTGTAGCTTGAAGCGGTTTGGGGCCCGACTGTCCATTTGTGGCAGTCTCCTTGTCCGTACGGTGGGCAGTGTGGACCCTGTAGGGCCGGTCTTTATCCTGATCCCTGATTTACTGCTGGTGCCCCTGGATCTGTGAGTCAGTGAGGTCCGTGAAAGTCCCCTCACTGTGCAGGTAATTGCCAGGCCATGTGAAGCTGACTCCTGACCTAGGGCCTTGTGCCCCATAGGTGCTCTGGTCCCAGTGGTACGCGGGTGTACCGACCCTGGCGACCACTCTCCTGTGCCCCCGGGTCACTGTTACACGACCCAGCTCTAGGCACGTCTCTCTCCTTCACACTCTACTCCAGACTGCCCCCTCCCACTCCCACTCACTGTCCCCTCCCACCAGGCTGTCTAGTCCCCTGGTCTGGCTCCGCCCTCCAGGTGGCCATCCCCTTTGTCTGACTAGCCAATTACCCCTGGTGTGGAGTGGGAACTTGGATTTTGGTGTGTATCGGTGTTTTCCGGCACTGGTGTTCCAGGTCCATGGGGGTAGGCCCTGCATTCTGAGGAATATGCAGTACCTAGCAGCATACCTCCCAACCGTCCCGGATTCTGCGAGACTGCCACGATTTTAGAGGTGTGTCCCACACTTCCGTGGCTCACAGCTGATGTCCCGGCTTCTCCCCTCAGTGCAGTGAATAAATTAAATTAAATTATCATCGGCTCTGGATAGGGCGGCCGGGACTCGAACCCGTGGAATTGTGAGTTTGTTGTTTCAAAGGCAGCAGCTCTACCACTGAGCTACTGCTTGTATTGAAAACCATAGGAAGATTTTGTTATCTTCACCTCTATATTGCAGGTGGGACACCAGAGGCAGATTATTCAGCTGCAAAGATGGATGGAGGGATGGATGAATGGAGGGATGGATGAATGGAGGGGTGGATGGATGGATAGAGGGAGGGAAGGATGATAGAGGGAGAGATGGATGATAGTGGGAGGGATGGATGATAGTGGGAGGGATGGATGATAGTGGGAGGGATGGATGATAGAGGGATGGATGATAGAGGGATATATTAGATACATGATAGATAATAGATAGATACATACATGATAGATAGTTAGATAAAATCATAGATAGATAGAATCCTAGATAGATAGATAGAATCATAGATAGATGGAATCATAGATAGATAGATAGAATCATAGATAGATAGATAGAATCATAGATAGAGGGACAGACAGACAGACAGACAGATAGATAGATAGATAGAGGGATAGATATAGATAGATAGATAGATAAATACTGCATCTCAATGTAGGTGAAGGAGTCAGATTTATTTGTTCCCATAAAACTACTATAAAGAAATAAGGAAAAAAATACAAATACATTCTTATTTTTTTTCATCTTCACCACCTTGGATTCAACCAGCAACATTCAAAACTTGTGTCCAGCAGCCTCCTAGCTTTCCTAGCTGCTCTAGCTGTTTAGCCACTAGGATTGATGATGTTAGAGGGAGGATTTTACATAAATGAACCTACAATGCAGCCTCTTACACAGAAGATTACATAGGATACAGCTCCATTGTACACAGCAGAGTCTCTGTGTCCTGTATTCTAGAGGGAGAGGAAAAGAGGTTGTTTTTTTTTCTTCTAATAAAATTACTGAAAATAAAGAATAATTTCATTTTATTACACTTTTTTATAAAATAATAAACATCACAAATCAGAAAATAACATGGAAATATTTAGTGTCCCTGTAATCGTAACGACCCGAACAATACAGCAATCAGATTTTTTATGGGGATCGGTAAATGGCGGGAAAAATTTGCGCAATTTATTATTTTTCTTTATTAAAACCCATAAAAATGTAATAAAGAGGTATCACTGAGGCCGTGTTCACACATAGTGTAAATCCTGCATTTTTTCTGCAGGTGTCCGCGCCACGAGTGCAATAACAATCTCCTCTGATTATTGCGTGTCTGCGGTATTTTTTATGCATTGTTCCCCTTATTTGATACATGTTTGTTGCTGATGTGAATCCTGAAGCTTATAAAGAAAGAAACACCAAATCCACACAGTTCAGCGGCGTCTTTTGACCGAGGGCGGAGATTTCATGACGTCTCATCCACTTTGCTTGGACATTTAGTCCATATTCCCATGTAGTGTAAATGCGGCATTTTTTTCTGCTGTTTTTTTGCACATTTATTCTGCTGTGTTTAATTGTCCAAGTAAAGTGGATGTGATTCCATGAGAAGACGCCGCTGAACTCTGCAGTGTTGCTTTTTTTTTCCTCTGGAAGTTTCTATGTGGAGCTGAAAAAACCACAGGAAAAAGCCTCTCTCTACAATAAAAACACTTAAAAACGCAGATTCACATCTGAACCAAAAACACATTAAATAATGGAGAAAAGGCAGAAAAAATGCAGCAAAAATGGAATAATCAGAGAAGATTGTTATTGTGTAGTTTGGCGCAGACAGCGGCAGAAACAAAAAGAAACAGGATTTATGCAACGTGTGAACACGGCCTTATAGGCACAAATAAGCAATGTCATATAGTGACACATAGAAATATAACAAAATTCTGACTGCTATGAATATGAATGAACAGTCCGGGACATCTGCTGAAGGACCCTTACTGCCAAATGGGTGTGGCTAGGGGTGTGGCTAGGGGCATGGTCAAAATTTGCCCCTCTTTCCTCTCTTGAAAAGTTGGGAGGTATGCCTAGTAGTGCCCTGATTGGCTCAGGGGCGCTACAGATGCACTTACAGGTTAGATCACTCCCAGGAGTACTGTGCAGTGTGCACAGGCCCGGGAGGTGGCATCAGGGACCAGTGACTGAACAGTTACCACTGAGCGGCTGGGAAGGTGGGAGTGCCGGCGTCCCTGTCAGGGGGAGCCTGGCAGTGCGGGGACGCCGGTAAGGGTGCTACACTTAGTTCTCGTTTAAATAGTAGGAACGTTGGGAAGATGCTGGTGAAATATGTTATTGGTACTGGATGCCATAGAAAATACCAATAAGCCATTCTTCTTTAGGTAAGTTATTCAGATCTTGGTAAACCACCTGGAAACTCGCCTCATGTATAGGAATGCCTACTGTATGGTGTTAGCTTATTTTCTAAGTTCCAATAATAATTGTACTGTGTTCCGTTCCCCACCTTGATTCTGCCTTGGTAAGGGTACTTTCACACTTGCGTTGAACGGTATCCGTTGCATTGCGTTGTGTAACGGATGCAACGGATGTGTTGCATATAGTGGCACAACGGATGCAACGGATGCTGCAAAACAACGCAATTCGTTTTGATTTTTTTTTTTTTACAGTTTTACCAGCGGCAGACTATTGTAAACGATCAGCTGATCGCTCCCAGTAGCCGGCCGCCGGGTGATCAGCTGATCGCTCCCTGCAGCCGGCCGCCGGGTGATCAGCTGATCGCTCCCTGCAGCCGGCCGCCGGGTGATCAGCTGATCGCTCCCTGCAGCCGGCCGCCGGGTGATCAGCTGATCGCTCCGTGCAGCCGGCCGCCGGGTGATCAGCTGAGCGCTGTCACTTGCCGGCGCCCGGGCATGCCGGCGGGCGGGCGCTCAGCTGAGCGCTGTCACTTGCCGGCGGCCGGGCATGCCGGCGACCGGGCATGCCAGCGGGCGGGCGCTCAGCTGAGCGCTGTCACTTGCCGGCGCCCGGGCATGCCGGCGGGCGGGCGCTCAGCTGAGCGCTGTGACTTGCCGGCGGCCGGGCATGCCGGTGGCCGGTCGCTCAGCTGAGCGCTGTCGCTTGCCGACAGCTGGGCGCTCAGCTGAACGTTCGGCCACCGCGAGCCAAAATAAAGTTTGATTTAAAAAAAAAAAAAAAAAAAAAAAAGAGCATGCGCAGTGGAATCCAGAGGATTCCGCTGCTCAAAATAACGTTACATGCTGCGTTCCTCCCGCTGGGCGGAAGCAACGGAGCGTCGCCCAGCAGAAGCAACGCAGGTCCTTTTGGTACAATCCGTCACCCATACAAGTCTATGGGAAACAGCGGAATCTGTTAACGGATTCCGCTGTTTCCCAAAAGGGCGGATTGTAACGGAAGGAAATAAACGCAAGTGTGAAAGTACCCTAATTCAATTATCATCTTGTTTCAGACCCATTTTGTTATTAATTTTTTGTTTTCTTCTTCATACTAAATAAATATAATGTTGGACTGGTCAAAACATAAGGTAATATAGATTCGCAACCAGAGTTCGGTATTCTGATGAAGGGTCTCATAAGATAACTGTCTCCTTTTCAACCACCATGGAACATTATCAGCTCCTCCACAACACACTGCATCCAGTGGAATAATCATCCAGCACTACTTCTATAGAACAAACACATCCAGATATAATGTAAAACAATAAAGTTCAATGTATTTTACAATCAGATGATGCAGCACTTTAAGATTATTAAAAAGTAAAAAAAACCCACAATCTTAAATATCAATCCTTACTGTATGGTCGGATGTCTTTTTTTCCTATACAAGTATCATGTTTTTCCAAAAATTAGACCTCCCCAAAAATAAGTCCTAGCAGGAATTTTCAGCATTTTTGGTGTAAGGATATAAGCACTACCCTGAAAATAAGCCCTAGTCACAGTTCAATAATGAAGTGTCCATGCAGCTAAAAAAAAGTTAAAGAACACAGCAGAGCACTTCATTATAGAAAGCAGACACCCCCAAAAGAGAGAAGAAAAAATAAGAAGACCCCACGATCATACTCACCAGATGCCCAATGAGAGGACCTGCAGCGGATCGCATCAAGGACCTGCGGTGGGACACACACCCAGACACATCAGATCGCACACACACAAACATCAGATCGCACACACTCACTCACCACATTCGGCAATACCGATTGCTTCTGCCTGGCAGAGAATCCTGGGATGCAGTGCAGTGAAAAGCATAGAGCACCTGCAGTGTAACACATCGATGTGTTCCACCACTGAGTTCTCCATGCATTCCACTGGAGGTCCTTGCGCTCCACTGCACTACATCCCACCTTCCCTTGCTCGCCGGAAGCAGTCGGTATAGCTGGATGTGGTGAGTGTGTGCGATCTGATTTGTGATTGTGTGTGCGACCTGATGTGTGACTGTATGAGTATGAATGTGTGTGTGTGTGATCTTATGTGTGTGTGTGTGATCTTATGTGTGGGTGTGTGTGTGATCTTATGTGTGTGTGTGTGTGTGATCTTGTGTGTGTGTGTGTGTGATCTTGTGTGTGTGTGTGTGTATTAATATGTGTGTGTGTGTATGAGTGTGTGTGTGTGTGTGATCTGATGTGTGTGTTGGCCAGAAGCAGGGGAGGCAGCATGGAGCATTCCTGCTGGGAGCTCCCGCCAAAGATCGCAGGAGGACCTGGGAGCCATGCAGATCTCTGTGCCCTGGTAAATACGAGTTTCCTGAGAAGAGGTTCTGGGACATTAGATTACTTATCCATTGGGCACTTTAATTAAGGTGTGGACTGCAAACCATAGTACCTTTATTCTCCTTTATACGTCAGCTGGTTCTAGTTCCTGTATTCTCCGTTTTTCAGCTTTCCATCATCTCTGTTCAGTACACGTGTTCTGGTCACCACTGTTACCTTTACCTGGTCGAACCATTCCGACTTATTAGATCACTGTTGAATACAACCTGTATGTGTCACGCTATTTACAGTGAAGTACCACGCGTATGGCGAAAAGGAAGGGAAGGGAAACCCTGTGTCTAGGGAAAGGGAAGATGGTGAACCCTGACCAAACCTACTGCTGGTCCCTGGTGTCCCTAACCACCCTTGATAGGTTTCGCACCTGTAGTGCCCCACGGAGCTTCAGGGGTTAATCGTCACCGGGCCAGTGGTTTCGTGGGGTTGGTGCGACTGGTCTGACCCAGCTCCGTTGCCTCGTCGGCTACATGTAAAAGATAAACGAACGGGTGTCCAGTGTAAAGTGGGATGGAAGGAGGGTGAAGAGTCCCTGGGAAGTGTGTCACCGATTGCAGTGGTCACAGGGATCCCGGGGTCCTCCGCTGTGCTCCCTTCTTGCGACTTTTCCACTTACAGGAGCGGTGTTGGATGGGAGTGGGGAATGCTTTGCAGCACCACCCGCTCCGAGATCTTGCTCTCCTCCGGTGCTGATATTAACACAGCTCAGATAGTCCAGATCCCCACAGGTGGAGTGAGCCCCAGGAAGCACGAAGACGATGGGGACGGCTCACAGCGCTGAAGCGCAAGGACGACACCGGGGCTGCAGTTCAAAGTTCTTTTTACTCACAGTTCTTAAAGGTCCCCAGAGGTGCCGCTTTCCGCTGCCATGGATGGACTCCAGCCGGTTCCTGGTGAATCAGAGACAATTACCGGTGTCTGTGGAAATGTGTGAGACCTTCCTCCTTGCGCTGACTTGTGGCTCCCCATGGCCTGAAGCAACTTGGGGACTCCACTGTCCGTGTTCAGTGTCCCGTCCCGTATGCAGGTGATGGGGGTCTTCGCCGTGGCGCCTGGCTGTAAACCTGACCCCAGATCCTATATGTCACTGTGCTCCAGGAAAGTGAGTGGTGGACGATGGGACATGAAATCCAAAAAACCTGCAAATTTATTAGAGTCCATGAAGGTGTCCCCAACCGAGGGTTCTGCACCCTGACTGCGCTGGCACTGTGAAAGTGGTTAAGCTCCCCCCCAGCTACCATGTCTCTTCTGTCTCACCATCACCACCGGTGGCCTCTGTCTCTCGCCCTCTTCCAGTCTGGCCGTTCATAGCTATAGAAGCTCTGTGAATCACTCTCTATAGTTGCCATGGTACTACAAGTCACATGATGTTCCGGCACTCTCTCCTCCTTCCCCGAGATAGCTCCTAAGCACACATCCCGGCGGTCCCCTTGAGGGAAGCTGACTGTAGCACGCCCCTCATGGGACCTATTGTTCCTTCGCTGTCTCAGACTGTTCTGAAGTCAAAACTTTTTGAGTCTCTCTTACTCACTCAGTGCCCCCACCCTTGGGATGACTCTTAGTGGCTGGTGCCCGGGTAACCTGGAATTCCCCAGACTATCCAGCTTCCTGTGTAAGTGGTGACTCATAGCTAGCTTTTTTATGTAAGTGAAACCAACAACACCAGTAATTAACTCCTTCAGCACCCAAGTCCAAGCATTGCACCCCAAAAGAAATGCAATGTCCTGTGGCGATTAAACCCCAGGGGCGCCACACATCTATGCTCTCAAAATGGGCTATAGTCAGCAGTCGGGTGCCGCAGGGATCTGTGCTAGGACAAATTCTTTTTAATCTCTTTATTTATGACCTTGTGGATGGGATAGATAGTAAAGTGCCAGTCTTTGCTGATGACACCAAACTATGTAGGACATTAAAAACAGACTTTGATAGTACAATATTACAAAAAGTTCTGGATAAGATGTCAGAATGGGCAGATACTTGGCAAATGAGATTTAATGTTGATAAATGTAAAGTAATGCACCTAGGACGGAGTAATCCTATAACCGCATATACATTAAATGGAAGTAAACTTGGGACTACAGAACAGGAGCAGGACTTGGGTATTCTCATTAAATAAACAAATAAGCTGAGCAGCAGCTCTCAATGTCAAGCAGCAGCTGCTAAAGCAAACAAGATTTTATGGTGTATAAAAAAAGAGATATTAGATCCCGGGATCCCAACGTATTGTTATCCCTCTATAAATCACTTGTAAAGCCACATCTGGAATATGGGATCCAGTTTTGGGCTCCACATTTTAAAAAGGACATTCAGAAGTTAGGCTATGTGCCCACGGGACTCTATATCTGCGGATTTTTCTGCATCAAAATCCGCAGCTTTCCCCCGGAATCCGCACCTTTTCATAGGTGCGGATTTGATGCGGATTTGACGCGGATTTTGTTGCGGATTTTGCGCTTTTTTTTTTTTAATTCAATTAAATAGGCAAAATCCGCACGAAAATCTGCAACAATAATTGACATGCTGCAGATTTTTCCGCATGAAAATCCGCATGATTTCCGCTGCGGAAAAATCCGCAGTGTTGGCACAGCATTTCCAAAATGCCATAGAAATGGCTGGGGAGTAGCTGTGCTGCAGATTTCTGGAAAATCCGCGGCTTTTCCGCGAGAAATCCACGGCAAAATCCGCGCATTTTCCGCAGCGTGGGCACATAGCCTTAGGCGGGCTTTGCACACTACGACATCGCAGGTGCGATGTCGGTGGGGTCAAATTGAAAATGACGCACTTCCGGCATCGCATGCGACATCGTAGTGTGTAAAGGCTCGATGATACGATTAACGAGCGCAAAAGCGTCGTAATCGTATCATCGGTGCAGCGTCGGCGTAATCCATGATTACGCTGACGCAACGGTCCGATGTTGTTCCTCGCTCCTGCGGCAGCATACATCGCTGTGTGTGAAGCCGCAGGAGCGAGGAACATCTCCTACCGGCGTCACCGCGGCTTCCGTAGGATGCGGAAGGAAGGAGATGGGCGGGATGTTTACATTTACAGATTGGCCGCCTGCCGTGTGACGTCGCAGTGATGCCGCACGACCCGCCCCCTTAATAAGGAGGTGGGTCGCCAGCCAGAGCGACGGTCGCAGGGCAGGTGAGTGCATGTGAAGCCGGTGTAGCGATAATTTTCGCTACGCCAGCTATCACAAGATATTGTACCTGCGACGGGGGCGGGGACTATCGCGTGCGACATCGCAGCATCGGCTTGCGATGTCGCAACGTGCAAAGCCCGCCTTAGAGTCAGTTCAAAGGTGGCAACTAGACTACTACAAGGAATGGAGGCCGCCCGTATGATGACAGGTTGAAAAAGTTAGATATGTTTAGCCTAGAAAAAAGACGTCTCAGAGGATATCTTATTTATATGTATAAATACATGTGTGGTCAATATAAAAGACTGGCACATGACTTATTTCTTCCAAAGACAATACTAAGGACCAGGTGGCATACACTGTGAATGGAAGAAAAGCGATTCTGACAGCTAAATAGGAAAGGGTTCTTTACATTTAGAGCAGTCAGACTGTGGAATGCCGACCACAAGAGGTAGTAATGGCAGATACTATAACAGCTTTTAAAAAAGGGCTGGATGATTTCCTCAGTACAAAAAACATTGTTGGTTATAAGTGACCTAGGGACAAAATGTAGAATTGGTGAAGGAAGGTTGAACTAGATGGACTTAGGTCTTTTTTCAACCTAAGTAACTATGTAACTATGTAACTGTCGCGGGCAGAGGAGGGGACGCTGCGCTCTCCCACTGCTCGGGTCCGGCTGCTGCTGCTCGGTGGTGGCTCGAGCGGTGGGCTGGATCCCGGGGACTCGAGAGGCGTTCCTCGCCCGTGAGTGAAAGGGGGTGGTTTGGGTTTGGTTTAGGGATATTGTCCATGACGCCACCCACGGTTGTGGTGAGATTGGTGACACCACCGCTGCTCTAGACGGGGATCCCGGGAGCGATGATGGGGAGCAGCTTAGATGTTGGTTCTCCCCTCCGTGGGTAGGGGGTTGATTGTCCCGGGGCCTGGTAAGGTAGGTAGGGGTGAGTGGCAGGCGGGTTACGGGGCCTGGTGAGGTGCAGGGTCGCGGGGGCAGCGCTGTGCCGCACGGCACAGGGGTACTCACTCAGCCAATGACGAATGCAAAGTCTCTGGTAAAACAAACGGCTGGATGGACGGGTCCCACAGACGGCTGCGGTGTTTCTCCTCCCGGCAGGTTGATGGTGACTGCCTTTCCCTGCACCTGTGTTGTGTTAAGGTTCCAATAGCTTCCCACCGGTAACCCGCTCCCCAGCTTGGATGGAGGCTGAGGGAGCCCCTTTTTGCCCGCAGGCTCTGGCCCTGGGAACCTTAGCCTTGGCGGTGACTGTGTTTCCCTCTACGGTTTGAGCGGTTGCCTTCAATCGGGTCTTGACTGCTGGGAAATCCCGGAGGTTCCCTTCGCTAACGGATTTGACAAATTCAACGGCGACTCCTAGCCTTGTCGGGGTCCGTAAGCCCTGCCGGACGGTGCTGGCTTCTCTTTGCTCGCCGGTCCGGTACCGCTGGGCCACCGCCCGTCCACGGTCCTTACGGTTCGCTCCAATTAGCCTCTCCTGCAGACGGCCACCACAGTCTGCCAACCTTGCTGTACCGTCCGGGCCACACACCCGGACCGCCTTCAGACTGCTCCTCTACTACTTTACTTCCTCCAACTTCAAACTCTCCCTGCATCTGACTCCTTTTCCCGCCTCCAGGACTGTAAACGCCTCGGTGGGCGGGACCAACCGCCTGGCCCACCCCCTGGTGTGGACATCAGCCCCTGGAGGAAGGCAACAAGGATTTTGTATTTGGCTTAGGTGTGCTTAACCGGGGTGTGGGGTGTGTTGGTGTAGTTTTGTGACGACCTGGCTTGTCCAGGGCGCCACATTCCCCCTTAGTAAAATGCAGACCGTCCGCGGGCTGCCCGTCCATCACCAGTTTTATTTTAACTGTAAAAGATAAAACGGTAAACATGTAAACAAGCATTTTTCAATCTTCCCTCATCGGGAGGCACATTACTTAAATGTTACCAACATTTTTAATAACGGTTACGGCTTCCACTCTCTCCCACCCAAGCAACCTGCCCCTAAGCAAATAGGCAGCACCCCTTGACCCCAGTCCAGCACCAAGTTGCCCGAGCGGGTTCTGTCCCTTTCAGGGGACCCACGTCCATGGGGAACCCCTGAACCCCCAGAGGATCGCCACCGGTTATGGTAGTGGCGGGCCTGGGCCATCCCTTTCCTCCAGGCCCATCCTCCCAAATCAGCCTCTCCGGAGGCGGTCACGGTATCAAGCCAACATTTTCTTTTTACATACGACAAGTTCATGGTTGCCCTGCCAGTTATCGGGCTTGTCCGTAGCAGTTTCTACGTGCATTTGCAAACAGTCCCCACGGGACAACAGTTGCCGGCAATGGCCGGTTTAATCACGGTTGTTAATCAGGTAAATTTTCGGTTAATCATTTTCACTTATTCTCAAACTTCTAATTGGTACTGGTGGTCCCTTACGGGGACAACTGCAGCGGAGGACCGCTGACATCACTGCTCGCTTTCATCATCCTCAGCCGGTCCCGGGTGGAGGAACACGGGAATCAGCCCCTCCAGCGCATAGCAGGCGCGACGGGAAAGGGCCGCACGGTACCCATTATTTCCGCTCCGGGGGATGTAAGTGGCCTCCATGTGACACAGAGCCACAACCCCTTCGTCTTCCTCGGAAACAGTCTCTGTGTCCGGTCCGGAGTCGCTTTCATCCGTCCCTGTGCCAGGCGGGTCGCCGCCAGCTGCCGCAGTCTCCGGGCTCGCCACGCTCTCGGCCACTACCACGAAGGGGTGTACGCCAGATGGACCAGGCGCCGCGCGGTGCACGGGCAAGGAAGATGGAGGCAGCATGGGGGCCTGGGATAGACCAGGTCCCTCAGCCGCAACGGCCGGTCCCTCAGGGACACAGGGGCGTGGGTCACTCACCAGCTCCTCCATCATGGCCTCCATTCCATACACCCGGGCGACCTCAGCTACCTCCTCCACCTCCGCGGTCCACTGTTCCATCAGCATACATATCTGGCTCCGGTAGCATCGGCAAATCCCTGCCGTTTGGGCCCTGAGCCACGCCGTTGTCCCGGGCACCGGCTCTGTAGCCTCGGCGTAGCTGGGTGGAGCAGACATACTTTCCAGGAATTAACAGATCGCAGAGTCCCGGCGTCCCTGCTTCTATAGCCGAGAGCTACATGCGGCCAGACGCCATCTGTCCCCCTTAGTCTTTTTCAGGCTCCTCCTCTATCAGGGCGGGGTTTTGGCCTTCGCGCCTCCACTGCTCGGGAAGACGCTCGAGCGGGGACTTTTCGCGCCCAAGATGGCGGCTTCTCAAAATTTTCGTCCGGACACCTCCGGCGGTCACAAGACGCACCTCTACCAGATGGCAGAGCGGTAAGATCCTGTTCGTGATGCCAAGTTGTCGCGGGCGGAGGAGGGGACGCTGCGCTCTCCCACTGCTCGGGTCCGGCTGCTGCGGCTGCTGCTCGGTGGTGGCTCGAGCGGTGGGCCGGATCCTGGGGACTCGAGCGGCGTTCCTCGCCCGTGAGTGAAAGGGGGTGGTTTGGGTTTGGTTTAGGGATATTGTCCGTGACGCCACCCACCGTTGTGGTGAGATTGGTGACACCACCGTTGCTCTAGACAGGGATCCCGGGAGCGATGACGGGGAGCAGCTTGGATGTTGGTTCTTCCCAAAGTGGGTAGGGGGTTGATTGTCCCGGGGCCCGGTAAGGGAGGTAGGGGTGAGTGGCAGGCGGGTTACAGGCCTGGTGAGGTGCAGGGTCGCGGGGGCAGCGCTATGCCGCAGGGCACGGTGGTACTCACTCAGCCAATGACGAATGCAAAGTCTCCGGTAAAACAAACGGCTGGATGGATGGGTCCCACAGTCGGCTGCGGTGTTTCTCCTCCCGGCAGGTTGATGGTGACTGCCTTTCCCTACACCTGTGTTGTGTTAAGGTTCCAATGGCTTCCCACCGGTAACCCGCTCCCCAGCTTGGATGGAGACTGAGGGAGCCCCTTTTTGCCCGCAGGCTCTGGCCCTGGGAACCTTAGCCTTGGCGGTGACTGTGTTTCCCTCTACGGTTTGAGCGGTTGCCTTCAATCGGGTCTTGACTGCTGGGAAACCCCGGAGGTTCCCTTCGCTAACGGATTTGACAAATTCAACGGCGACTCCTAGCCTTGTCGGGGTCCATAAGCCATGCCGGATGGTGCTGGCTTCTCTTTGCTTGCCGGTCCGGTACCGCCGGGCCACCGCCCGTCCACGGTCCTTACGGTTCGCTCCAATTAGCCTCTCCTGCAGACGGCCACCACCGTCTGCCAACCTTGCTGTACCGTCCGGACCACACACCCGGACCGCCTTCAGACTGCTCCCCTACTACTTTAATTCCTCCAACTTCAAACTCTCCCTGCATCTGACTCCTTTTCCCGCCTCCAGGACTGTGAACTCCTCGGTGGGCGGGACCAACCGCCTGGCCCACCCCCTGGTGTGGACATCAGCCCCTGGAGGAAGGCAACAAGGATTTTATATTTGGCTTAGGTGTGCCAAACCGGGGTGTGGGGTGTGTTGGTGTAGTTTTGTGATGACCTGGCTTGTCCAGGGCGCCACATAACCAATACTAACAGCAGGAACAATGGAAAGTTAGGGAGCATTCAGTGCAGCAAGATGCTGTGACCTTCTATGGCCAGAAACCATATGACTGTCTGTCACACGTGATACACCCGTGATAGTATATTCCAACTTCATCTCTTAGGCGAGATGGTCCATTTTACCTTGAAATAACTGTCTATTCTTTGTCCTATAGCCAATAAAGAAACCTTGATGTGTTCCTAAGTCTTGTTTCTACTGCTCAATTAATTTTTGAACCTTTAAAACATTTGTTAGAGAGGTGATGACCTATCGTTGTAAATATTTGGATGAGTGTGATATTTTGTTATTTATTACATGACATTTTGACCATTTCCATTTGGGATTTTCATTTCCCGAGCCCCATCTGTGCAGCCAATGACACATGTGATATAATCATTATATTTGTCTATTTTAGAGCCCTTTAATCAGATGTGCAATTATTTCATAAACTTTAGAAAAATTAGGAATCTAGGAAAATACAAATCAATATGTATTGAAATTCTCGAGATCTTCTGACTGTTATTTGTATATCTATATTGGAAAAGCAGAATATATTGGCTTCAATTCAGAAGAGATGGCATGTCTAACGCCATGAAATTGACCTGCTTAAAGGTTTTCTACTATGTGATCATGACCGGTGACATCTGTTTGCGATGGTAATTGCTTACCACATAGCAGGGAAGGAAAGCCACCAGCCAGAACGGCAACGACAGCAAAGCAATCAAGATGTTGGACATGCATGGAGGACAGGTAGACAGTTCTAGTGTCTGAAGGAGATAAGCAATGCAGATTAGGTATGAGAACTCTATCTGACCACTTTACCTTAATAATCTCTCTCCAGCTCTTATTTACAGCCATGTCTAACAGCCAGAAAAGCCAATGTGGAGTGAAGCTGGTCTCTACTTCTTGTAGCAAATCCGTCCCATCTCCTTCCAAAATCTGGATGATGTTACCATGTAGTTAGTACAGCATATAACAATTTCATGGAAGATTATAGGATGGAAAATGGAAAAAAATAACAGAATGATTGATACAACTGAAGGAAAATGAGGAAATTTATTATATCATTCATTGAATTTATGGCAAATAAAAGTTAGGCATCTGGGTTAAGAAGCTTAAGCAAACCTCTGCCTTCTCCAATATTTTTATAGTTTAGTAACTTTTCCATAACTTTATATTTCTTTTTTTATACTAATCTGGGCATATTTATTTTTAAAGTTCTGGCGGTTGCTCCCACTATGTCTTACTGTAGGGTAGAAAGTGCTAAAAAATACAATTCCCAAGTGATCTCTCCGGTCATTCATGTGTATTGGCGAGTTGGGAGCCATAGCTTTTGGCAAAATAATTGTTAGGCTGATAGTGATTTATTGTACAGTTAGGTCCAGAAATATTTGGACAGTGACACAAGTTTTTTTTATTTTAGCTGTTTACAAAAACATGTTCAGAAATACAATTATATATATAATATGGGCTGAAAGTGCACACTCCCAGCTGCAATATGAGAGTTTTCACATCCAAATCGGAGAAAGGGTTTAGGAATCATAGCTCTGTAATGCATAGCCTCCTCTTTTTAAAGGGACCAAAAGTAATTGGACAAGGGACTCTAAGGGCTGCAATTAACTCTGAAGGCGTCTCCCTCGTTAACCTGTAATCAATGAAGTAGTTAAAAGGTCTGGGGTTGATTACAGGTGTGTGGTTTTGCATTTGGAAGCTGTTGCTGTGACCAGACAACATGCGGTCTAAGGAACTCTCAATTGAGGTGAAGCAGAACATCCTGAGGCTGAAAAAAAAGAAAAAATCCATCAGAGAGATAGCAGACATGCTTGGAGTAGCAAAATCAACAGTCGGGTACATTCTGAGAAAAAAGGAATTGACTGGTGAGCTTGGGAACTCAAAAAGGCCTGGGCGTCCACGGATGACAACAGTGGTGGATGATCGCCGCATACTTTCTTTGGTGAAGAAGAACCCGTTCACAACATCAACTGAAGTCCAGAACACTCTCAGTGAAGTAGGTGTATCTGTCTCTAAGTCAACAGTAAAGAGAAGACTCCATGAAAGTAAATACAAAGGGTTCACATCTAGATGCAAACCATTCATCAATTCCAAAAATAGACAGGCCAGAGTTAAATTTGTTGAAAAACACCTCATGAAGCCAGCTCAGTTCTGGAAAAGTATTCTATGGACAGATTAGACAAAGATCAACCTGTACCAGAATGATGGGAAGAAAAAAGTTTGGAGAAGAAAGGGAACGGCACATGATCCAAGGCACACCACATCCTCTGTAAAACATGGTGGAGGCAACGTGATGGCATGGGCATGCATGGCTTTCAATGGCACTGGGTCACTTGTGTTTATTGATGACATAACAGCAGAGAAGAGTAGCCGGATGAGTTCTGAAGTGTACCGGGATATACTTTCAGCCCAGATTCAGCCAAATGCCACAAAGTTGATCGGACGGCGCTTCATAGTATAGATGGACAATTACCCCAAGCATACAGCCAAAGCTACCCAGGAGTTCATGAGTGCTAAAAAGTGGAACATTCTGCAATGGCCAAGTCAATCACCAGATCTTAACCCAATTGAGCATGCATTTCACTTGCTCAAATCCAGACTTAAGACGGAAAGACCCACAAACAAGCAAGACCTGAAGGCTGCGGCTGTAAAGGCCTGGCAAAGCATTAAGAAGGAGGAAACCCAGTGTTTGGTGATGTCCATGGGTTCCAGATATAAGGCAGTGATTGCCTCCAAAGGATTCGCAACAAAATATTGAAAATAAAAATATTTTGTTTGGGTTTGGTTTATTTGTCCAATTACTTTTGACCTCCTAAAATGTGGAGTGTTTGTAAAGAAATGTGTACAATTCCTACAATTTCTATCAGATATTTTTGTTCAAACCTTCAAATTAAACGTTACAATCTGCACTTGAATTCTGTTGTAGAGATTTCATTTCAAATCCAATGTGGTGGCATGCAGAGCCCAACTCGCGAAAATTGTGTCACTGTCCAAATATTTCTGGACCTAACTGTATATGGGGACCTTTAGTTAAAGTTGATTGGAAATTAATTAACTTACCCTCTGTAGATTTGGGAGTTGAGCAGAGCATCTTGCACACTGTGAGGTGCTCTGCTGTGTTTTCCTGGGTTACTGAGCTGTCAGTGTTGATTGACAGCGCAGGCTTCCATTCTTGTTCTGGTAGGTGCTGATTGCTTAGGTGTTCCATCTTCTTGGTAATTGCTCTTCGTCTTTACTGAGCAAGCTCTCCTAGAACCTTGCCAGTCGAACAATCTGGTTTTGTGAGTAGTGCTGTTAGCCTGTATACCTGTATGTTCTGATCCTTGTTTCCTGACCCAGACTGTTGTTTGACTCCCCTCTGCCTGCTCCCTGTTCTTGATGAGACCTCCTGGTATTTTGACCTCAGACCGTTACCTGACCACGTCTCCGTTTAAACCCTGTATCCATTACGTACATTCCTGGAAACCTGACCCCGGATTTTGACCTGACTACTCCTCTGTTTATTCCTGGAATCCATTACATGTCCTGACTCGGCTTATCTGACTACTCTCCCACTTGTGCTACCCGTAAGTAATGACTAGCATCACAGGAGTATAGTGCCATGTTGACTTTCCCACCAGTTGTTGTAAAAAGGAGACAATCCCGTTTATAAGGGACCCCAAAATTAACTGATCAGATGGATTTTAATCAATAGGGCACACATAATATAGTGCATGAAGGACAAGGAGCATTGATTATTCATGTTTTGCTGGTCAAGGGCTTTTGCAAAAGTTATTGAATTGATAAAATGATTAAAAGGAGTCTGTCAACATCAAGTAAGATTACCCCTTCCTCTGTTACTTTATATATTATATCTATTGCTGCATTCCCATCAAATTTGTGTTTTGACAACACCTCATATGCAAATGAGTTGTTAAAGGGAACCAAACATCAGGGTTTTGGTATATTAGGTGCAGCCAGTGCAGTACTGGCACTATCAGGCACATTGTGTACATACCATTAGTGGGCAGCTCGGATGTTTAGGCTGTGAAATCCAAGTTTATGAAGTTTGAAAATTCATCCACTTTTTGATTGACGTGTGCACTTCTCCAGATAGTATCCGGGCGAGTTATGCACATAATTCTCGCTCCCCCCTCCGCCGCCTGTTCCTCCCTCTCTCTGGCTGTATGCAAATTTCTCTCTTCAGTCACACGGCGTCGGAGTTGGCGCCTGCGCATAGCGGTTATCTCCGGTGCCATGTTTTTGAAGCCCGCATTACCCAGTTTTGTATCTGAGAGGGCGGCGCATGCGCCCTCGCTTCTTTAGATCTCATTGTGATAGCGGGAGTGCGCGTGGTATCACAACAGAACTGTAGAACAGCTGATCTTACCGATTAGCTACAGCAGACATCTGCTACGATATCGTCTGCTGCAGCTAATCGGTAAGACATTGAGCACATCTGACCAGACTGTGGCCGTTGACTAGGGGGAAATAGATCATAAGGACTATAGGGAAGCCCAACTTATGAACTTCACTTTAGAGCTTGTCCGCAGTGTGCAGGTGCAGGTGCATTTAACCTACTCGTTGCCGAGCCATCGACTGTCGTGGTCACGGGCGGCCTAGCCCAGCTCCGCTGCACCGAGGCGTACAGAAGATGGCAGGGAAGAAATTATAGGGGTAGTAGTGAGGTGTTTGTCATGACGCCACCCATGGTATGCGGCCAGGGTCGCTGCTGCTATTGCTGTCCTCCGGGCAGATGGTAGTAGCAGCCAGAGATGGTATCGCTCTCCACAGGCAAGTCGGGCCCCGGGAAGTATGATGAGGGGAGTAGCAATGGCGGCTTGTAGTGGCAGTACAGATAATAAAGAGTCAGAGTCTATGGCTGTGGTTCCAGGTTGTTTACTCACTTTTAGTGCTGTGCCGCTCGCCCAGATAAACCGGTCACTTGCTATGATGGGCTCCGTCGAACCCGAATCCCTTTATAGATTAGTCCGGTTTGGTGTTCGGTGGATTTCCTCCTTGTAACACCTGTCTGTGGATCCCCTGGCTTGAAGCTACGAAGGGACCCTGGGTTTCATGAGATGTACTCTTGTATCTATATGCAGGTGCCGCGATTCCGATATGGGGTCCGGCTTGATGCGAGACCTCGGATCCTCTCTGGAACTGTGCTCTCGGGCACTGTGTGTTGAGAGAAGCTTGAAACTCTCCCTATCCAGGCAGATTCTGTAAAACCAATGTGAAGTATGATCTTCCTTAGGATCCTGCCACCCTGTGTGGCTTCGGTTCCGAGGGGAGCAGGTTCACTCTCCCCACGGCAACCGTGTGAACTTTCTCCTCCTTCCCACCGGAGCACCTGTAAGGCACGTCTGATTCCCTGCTCTCCCGCTGTAGAACTCCCTAACTGTTGTGTTGGCTCCAAACTCCCTCTGCTGGCTGCTCCTCCCCCCTCCCAGGTTCTAAGCTAGTGGGACTGGGGCCCCTGTTGAGGACATCCTGTAAATGCTTCTCTGTCGGTGACCCCTTTATTACCCGATCTCAGCCCAGTCCCTACTGGGAACAGGGCAACCTGGTGTGTATTTGAGTGTGTAATGTGGTGAAACCGGGACTAACCTCCTCAGGAACCAAGTTTAGCATTACACCCAATACTGGGTGCAATAATCTGTGGCGACTGAAGCCCCAGGGGTGCCACAGCCCCCCACAGCAAATGATGGCTCTCCAGGGCCGCAGCAATTTAAAGTTGGTACACCGCATTTTGTATATGCATTAAACAAACAACAGTCTTCCCTTTATGGGAGACATTATCATTGAGCGTTACAGACATATCAACTCTACACTGGTAGCATTATCAAAAGCAGTAGCAAAACATTTGCAAGGGGTGACCCTGGGGGCGAGTCAAAAGAGACAGTTGGCAGAGTCAGTCGAGTCGAGTGGAGTGTGAGAGATCCTGTGTGAGGGTTGGAGGCGAGGCAATACAGAAAAGGGGTGGAGGGACCAGTTCGGTCCACCCCAAAAGAAGCAACCTGGATATCGGAGTCCAAGTCTGCACGGGTTGAGTCAGGCCCAGTAGAAAAGACCGGAGAGCGAAGGGGACTTCAGTCTCCTGCGCAGGAACACTTGTGGCACCACCATTAATAGAGCAAGGAACCACAGTGAAGTTAGTGATGTCCAGGAGAACGGTTCTCCTGCTATACAAGTAAGAGATAAAGGAGAAGTCAGGGCCAGTTTTAGACAGACAAGGACCTAAACAAACATACAGTAACAAGGAGGCCTTATAAATCACAAATGTGGAAATCTTAACTGCCACCTGACCACCCGGATTGTACCCAGGACTTAACTTTGCCAACAACCTCAGTAAAAGTACAGAAAGAAAGACCCGGTGTGTGTGTGATAGTTATTTTTAGCAAAGGTACTGCTCTCACTATGGACTTCCTTTGCCTGAACATGGGGAACCACATCTCAGTGGCCTTGAAGAAACCGGTATCAAGACTTGTGTGGTAAGCTGCCTCCCTGTGTGTAAAATCTTGATTCTTCCCAAGGGCCCCGGGGACATCGTTCCACCTACGGGGAGCGTGACAAACTAGCTGCTTTATCATAACCCGGAGGTCTGCAAGCAGTGCCGTAATATTACCGGGAACCGTAGGTGGCGTCACAAGACACTTTTATTTATTTTTGATATTTTTTTGCACCAGACTTCTATTAAATGCCACCAGGGTCAGGGGACCGGGCACAGCCACCTGTGACAATCTCCTGAAAACTAAAAGCCCGGGACCGGGTACCCCATGGCCCTAGGTCAGGCATATACATGGGATAAGGGGCTCATATATCGGGAAAAACCTACATCCTGTCCAGAGAAACTCTGGACCCATGTCCATCAGCTCATGGTACCCCAGTAGTACAGGTCCCAACTCCTGCACTTGGCCCATGATTCCTCTACAGCTGGGCATATAGGGGTCAAAAAGACCCGCGCCTGCTTGCTGCATACGTTTTTGGCCAAGGGTCACTTGAAATGTAGAGAAAGGCCACACCTCTTGGCCAGTGTTGTGTCAATGGATGGGGGGGAGCTCCTTGTCATGCCCCATTCCTATCCATGCCTTTGATAGGTGAACAGTTCTAGAGGGTCGTCATTGATTAAGTAGGCCCCTTAGCCAACCAAAGCTTCAATGCAAAAAAGGTTCATCCTCACCCTGATCGACTTTGCCACCAGCTACCCAGAGGCTGTTGCCCATATAGGGGATAAATTAAAAAAAAACATCACTGAAAAAGAAGCAGCTATTACTAACACAAGACCAGATTACCATTGCACTACTAGGATGCAACAGACCCCCATGATAAAGGTAGTAGCAGCACATGTGCAAAATACTGATGGAACAACCACTCAAATACTATCAATTCATGGTGCCCAATGCAAGTGTCGCGGGCGGAGGAGGGGACGCTGCGCTCTCCCACTGCTCGGATCCAGCTGCTGCTGCCGCTGCTGCTCGGTGGTGGCTCGAGCGGTGGGCCGGATTCCGGGGACTCGATCGGCGTTCCTCGCCCGTGAGTGAAAAGGGGGGAATTGATTGTGGGGATTTGGTTATTGTCCGTGACGCCACCCACGGTTGTGGTGATATTGGTGACACGACCGCTGCTCTAGACGGGGATCCCGGGAGCGGTGACAAGGAGCAGCTTTGTTGTCAGTTCTCCCCTCCGTGGGTAGGGGGTTAGTTGTCCCGGGGCCCGGTGATGGGGTAGAGATGGATGACAGGCGGGTTACAGGGCCTGGTGAGGTGCAGGGTCGCGGGGGCAGCACTGTGCCGCACGGCACGGTGGTACTCACTCAGCCAATGATGAGGACACAGTTCTCGGTAAAACACACGGCTGGATGGACGGGACCCACAGACGGCTGCGGTGTTGTTTCTCCCGGCAGGTTGATGGTGACTGCCTTTCCCTGCACCTGTGTACTGTAAACGGTTCCAATGAGTTCCCACCGGTAACCCGCTCCCCAGCTTGGATATGGGCTGGAGGAGCCCCTTTTGCCCGCAGGCTCTGGCCCTGGGAACTTTAGCCTTGGCGGTGACTGTGTTTCCCTCTCTCGGTTGGACTGTTGCCTTCTGTCGGGACTTGGCTGCTGGGAAACCCAGGAGGTTCCCTTCGCTAACGGATTTGGCAAATTCACGGCGACTCCTAGCCTTGCCGGGGTCCGTAAGCCCCTGCCAGATGGTGCTGACTTCTCTTTGTGTACCGGTCCGGTACCGCCGGGCCACCGCCCGTCCACGGTCCTTACGGTAAACTCCGATAGGCCACTCCTGCAGACGGTCACCACCATCTGCCAACCTTGCTGATCCGTCCGGGCCACACACCCGGACCGACTTCAGTCTGCTCAACTGCCACTTTCCTTCCTCTCACTTTCACTTCCCTCACTGAACTCTCTACCTTTTCCCGCCTCCAGGACTGTGAACTCCTCGGTGGGCGGGGACAACCGCCTGGCCCACCCCCTGGTGTGAACATCAGCCCCTGGAGGGAGGCAACAAGGGTTTGTGTCTGACTTAGGTGTGCCTGACCGGGAGTGTGGGGTGTGTAGGTATTGTTCTCTGTGGCCCCTGGCTTGTCCAGGGCGCCACACAAGCCCTATCTGTGTGCATGTTAAATATTAGCAACCACCTCCTCCATAAATTGATAGGATGTGAGTGGTTGTTTCATCAGTCTTTTGCACCTGTGCTGCCATCTCCCACCAATCCTGTAAGACACAATACTGTGCAATGGGCTGCTCCTGTTAGTGTGAGTGATTCTGCAGGATGTCAGCCTAGGCTTTATGGATTCAGCTGGAAGATTACAGAACTACTCTACTACCTAACTTTGAGCTCACAAATTTACTTGGAGAACCCAGGTTGGGGAAACCTGGTTACCTCGCTAAATATCTCGCTGTGCTTAGGCAGCTTCCTAAGCTCCTCTCGGTGGATGCCTGCCAGCAGTGTGGTGCTGCTCATTGGTTGGGATAGTTGGCCCTGGTTGCATCAAAGTCATGAAGATTCTATTCCTTGGCAGGCCAGCGGAAAGGTGAGACTCTCTTGCTTATACCGCAAGGTGTTCTTGCTAGGAATGTAGGATATAATAATATATAATATTTATTCACTTATATTGCGCCATTAATTCCACAGCGCTTTACATACATTGGCAACACTGTCCCCATTGGGGCTCACAATCTAAATTCCCTATCAGTAGGAGTGTGGGAGGAAATTGGTGAACCCCCGGGAAACCCATGGGAACAAAGGGAGAACATACCATGTTCATATATGCGGTTTGGAGGGGTTGATCTGATTGACAGATTCCTTTTAAATTTCTGGATAAAACCTCAAGTAATGATTGTATTGAAATATTACATTTTATAGTACTTCTGCTGTCATTTTTGTATAAATAAAAGAAGATCATGTAACCAGACCGCATCTTTATAGGGGACTTTCACAAATTTTAACCTATTAAACTGATTTCATCATTGAATAGTGGCTGCAAAGCTGAATAAAGCATAGGTGTTTTTTTAATTTTCATCTCAATTGCAGAGATATTAGCTCATTAAAAGATTTGTTCAAATTTTCGCCAAGACCATATTGGCATTAGAAGAGATTTTTCACTGGGGGCAGTTACTTTCTCCTGAGTGACATTGTCCAATCATGCAGCCAGTGATGTAACATATGTAATGTAAAGACACATAATCTCCTTACTGATCACACTGCTGGCATCTACTGTGATTACAAGAGGGGTAGGAGAGTAAAGCTCCGTTGTGTTGCATCCCAAACACCTCTTGCTGCTCGCATCTCATGAAATGATCAGTGTGAGGGGGAATAATGTAGAGCTGGGAGTGCCCTGAGAATAAAACTACAAGAGGTGTTTGTAATGACTCATAGCTCTGCTATACTACACCTCTCTCCACACTGTCTGCTATACTACACCTCCCCCACACTGAATGTTGTGAGATGAAAGCTGCAAGAGGTGTTTGTAAATGACACATAGCTCTGCTATACTACACCTCCCCCACACTGACTGTTGTGGGATGAAATCTGTCAGAGGTGTTTGTAATGACATTTAGCTCTGCTGTTTTACCCTTCCCTCCACACTTCTTATTGTGAGATGTAAGCTGCAAGAGGTGTTTGAAATGACTCATAGCACTGCTGTATTACCCCTCTCTTGCTTTTTAATCACAATAGGTGTCTGCAGTGAGATCAGTGAGGAGAACAGGGATGTTAGCCTGACATTTTCTGGGGGTGTTCTGTTGTCCTCCTGCATGAATACTCCTGCTTAACATTGGGCAATGTCATACAGGGAAAAAGTACACGCCCCTAGAGAAGAATCTATGCTAACACTTTTTTTAAATAGTTTTCGATACTTTAGAGGTTTCAGGAATTCTATCAGGGCTGGTGAGACTAAAGGAAGTTTATAAATTCAACCTTTCTAAAATCTCCAATCCCTGAAGGGTGCATAAATCATGCATAAATGTAAGTGTTTCTAAAATAGTAACAAATAGCAGAATACATAGCTGCATAGTAAATACAGACACTGCCAGCATCTATCCAGCCTAGCTAAACCCCCTCAACAGCTCTTTGATTTAAGAGTGAAATCCCATCCCTTATAAACTTTTTTGAAAGGCCTTAAGACATTAACTCCTTTTTTGCTTCAACATACCCCTTTGGTCTTTGCAAAAAAACTAGAATGTCATCTTTACAAGCTAACATCTCAGCAACGGAAATGAGAAAGTAAGAAAAAAAAAAAAGAAAGAAAATGCCTTTTATTCAGCTGTAGCCATGATGTAGATAGTTTAGCATCCTGAAATTGGAGAACGTTTCTCTTTAAGGACTTTCTTGTAAAGCTTTATCTGTCTTGCCCTTTATATTTTCTATAATTCTGCTCTGATTTAGGGGTGGTGTCTAGCATCATCTAACACGGTTCACATTTTTGATATCTGTGCATTGAGAGAGGAGATCATGATGATGACCCCCTTTCGCGGTACCACAAATTGGCACCCTCAGGGGTTGTAATTTTTTTTAAGCCAACCCCTTAATATACCAATATTGCTAGGTAAATAGTCTTTAAATATTAGATATATTAATCAATACATAAAACTAGAAATGGGACAACAAGGCAGGAAGCTGCTTTGTGGCTCTATATTCTCAGCTCAGAGTAAAGCCGATATAATATGGTGCGCGGCGAGTAAAAGCGAGGACCAAATTTTCATAAACAAACATATGCGGCTCAACTACCCCAAGCATTTGTATTTTTACTCCTTGTCATTTGTCTGTGGGCTGAAGACGTCTTTGAACCTTCTTTGAGCTGTAATAGAATTACGGAAGTGGAGCGCAGATAAAGCTTTTTGATGCTTCTAACTACATGTGAAGCAAAGGCGTCCTGTATCTCCTCTATAATTACACTACATCAAGCTGTAAAAAACAATGGTATTTTTTAGCCAAATGGTCTTCAAATAACACCAAGACAAATGTTCGGAGATCAAACGCATCCAACATTTTGCTCTATGAAAGGAATGAGACTCTCTTATCAGTATTTTATTTCCACTTGTGTGTCTTTAATTTCCAGCTCGTCATCCCGTTTTACAATTGCACTGTAAATTCTCATTCCATGCACAATTACTTTTTTTTATAACCACGAGTGCCGCCAATGTGTGCTGACTGTTTATGGTTATTTTCGTAGGTACGTTCAGCCCGAGCCATGATATGTGGCGCACATCTAAATGACACAATTGGTTGTTTGTTAACTCCATGGCTTCAGATTACAATATCAAAGTCGTTGTTTAGATCTATTAAAAAAAAAAAAGATCAAGTGACTGTAAGCCTTGGAATGTCTTGGTGACTAATTCAATTGTATACCGCTTTTATGTTACATATTTTACTTTTGTAAAAATGAGTGAACATATTTGCAGGACTCTGGTCCACTCGTGGTCAGGTCAGTGTTCCGTGGCTGCTGGACAAGTGTCCTGTTTTCCACCACAGCTCCTCTATCGATTAGTCGGAAAGGCACCACATTGTAAACTGCTAAGCAAGATTACCTCTCCATGAACAGCTCCTGATGGAGCTTCGTTGTGGCTTGATGCACTCACAACGTCGTGCCTTTGTAAACTGCTGAGCAAGATTACCTCTCCATGAACAGCTCCTAATGGAGCTTCGTTGTGGCTTGATGCACTCACAAAGGCACGACGTTGTGAGTGCATCAAGCCACAACGAACCTCCATCAGGAGCTGTTCATGGAGAGGTAATCTTGCTTAGCAGTTTACAAAGGCATGGCGTTGTGAGTGCATCAAGCCACAACAAAACTCCATCAGGAGCTGTTCATGGAGAGGTAATCTTGCTTAGCAGTTTACAAAGGCACGACGTTGTGAGTGCATCAAGCCACAACAAAGCTCCATCAGGAGCTGTTCATGGAGAGGTAATCTTGCTTAGCAGTTTACAAAGGCACAGCGTTGTGAGTACATCAAGCCACAACAAAGCTCCATCAGGTGCTGTTCATGGAGAGGTAATCTTGCTTAGCAGCTTACTTTTGTAAATTTTTTTAGAGACGAGTGAACATATTTGCAGGACTCTGGTCCACTAGCAGTCAAGTCAGTAATCCATGGCCGCTGGACAAGTGACATATTTTCTACCACAGCTCCTCTATTGATTAGTTGGAAAGGCACGACGTTATGAGTGCATCACGTGACAATGAAGCTCCATCAGGTGCTGTTCATGAGAAGGTAATCTTGCCTAACAGCATGTGGCATCCATTGAAGAATGTCCCAATGCTGAATGAGATCAGGACGTAGAGGTACAGTAGGAAAACTGGACATGTATGAGGGGTGCGTCCTATAATCCGAATATTGCATACGGGGGTGAAGGAGAGGGGTCCCAGGAGGCAGTGGAGATGCTGCAGGCGCTATGCTGCAGGCTGTGAGGTAGGGGCTGCCATTCTGAAAATGTCGGTGGTGTGGGTTTCAAATAATGGCAGCCAGAGTTGGCGCATGTGTCGTGGGCGGAGGAGGGGACGCTGCGCTCTTCCACTGCTCGGGTGTGGCCGCTGCTGCTGCGGCTGCCGCTGCTCGGTGGTGGCTCGAGCGGTGGGCCGGATTCGGGGACTCGAGAGGCGTTCCTCGCCCGTGAGTGAAAAGGGGGATTTGATTGTGGGGATTGGATATTGTCCGTGACGCCATCCACGGTTGTGGTGATATTGGTGACACCACCGCTGCTCTGGACGGGGATCCCGGGAGCGGTGACAGGGAGCAGCTTTGTTGTTAGTTCTCCCCTCCGTGGGTAGGGGGTTGGTTGTCCCAGGGCCCGGTGATGGGGTAGGGATGGATGACAGGCGGGTTACATGGCCTGGTGAGGTGCAGGGTCGCGGGGGCAGCGCTGTGCCGCACGGCACGGTGGTACTCACTCAGCCAATGATGAGGACACAGTTCTTGGTAAAACACACGGCTGGATGAACGGGTCCCACAGACGGCTGCGGTGTTGTTTCTCCCGGCAGGTTGATGGTGACTGCCTTTCCCTGCACCTATGTACGGTTGATGGTTCCAATGGGTTCCCACCGGTAACCCGCTCCCCAGCTTGGATATGGGCTGGAGGAGCCCCTTCTGCCCGCAGGCTCTGGCTCTGGAAAACGGTTGCCTTGGCGGTGGTGGTGTCTCCCTCTCTTGGTTGGACTGTTGCCTTCTGTCGGGACTTGGCTGCTGGGAAACCCAGGAGGTTCCCTTCTCTAACGAATTCGGCAAATTCACGGCGACTCCTAGCCTTGCCGGGGTCCGTAAGCCCTTGCCAGATGGTGCTGGCTTCTCTTTGCGTACCGGTCCGGTACCGCCCGTCCACGGTCGTTACGGTAAACACTGATAGGCCACTCCTGCAGACGGTCACCACCATCTGCCAACCTTGCTGATCAGTCCGGGCCACACACCCGGACCAACTTTAGTCTGCTCAGCTGCCACTTTCCTTCCTTCCACTTTCACTTCCCTAGCTGAACTCCTTACTTTTCCCGCCTCCAGGACTGTGAACTCCTCGGTGGGCGGGACCAACCGCCTGGCCCACCCCCTGGTGTGAACATCAGCCCCTGGAGGAAGGCAACAAGGGTTTTGTGTCTGACTTCGGTGTGCCTGACCTGGAGTGTGGGGTGTGTGGGTGTTGTGCTCTGTGGCCCCTGGCTGGTCCAGGGCGCCACACATGCGCAGATGGAGCTCTTGGCTCAAGATCTTATCTGCGCACACACCACCTCCAGCCCATTTATTTCCCTGCAGCAGACTAAAGAAATTTTTTTATCCTTTAAAAACACATGTCCACCCGACCTTACGCGTTTCGAGCTTCTAGGAGCACTTACTCATAGCATAGACAACATAAAAATGCTCAAACTATATGTGCACAAACAAATTCAATAGTCACAGGAAACCCCTCCCTAGATTAACTCATTCCGTCGTCAGCTGTTGAACATACCCACTCTCCCATACAAAACTTCCCTTGTTTAGGAGACCTTTCACATATATCAGTTATGTTCCTTTAGTCAGAAATTTATACATGTCATCATACTCTATAAATTGTATATACACCTATAATCTGTAGACATATAATCCTAATGTTCCATTGTACATATATGAGAGAAAAAAAAATAATCATTAGACTGAGGTGTGTCTTTAAGAATGGATTTAGGTTTTTTTTGGAATTTACTCCAGTTATAAATCAGTAAACTACCTTTTTGACTAATACACTCTTTTTTTTTTCCTTTATCAATCAATGAACTACCTGGTTCTCTTTTTTCGTTTTCCTAATGAAGAAGCAAGTCAGCTTCGAAACGCGTTAAATTAATAAACCACCTTTTTTTGACTAATACACTCTTTTATTCATTTTTATTAATGAAGAAGCGAGACAGTTTTGAAACCCTACCTTTTCTGAATAACACACAGAATCCTCATTGACCGGCAGTGTGGAATAACCACAAATTCATGAGACTTAGATCCACCTAATATTTCATTTTTTTACTCTGATTTTTGAGCTAATTTGTAATCCATCTGTTGTTTGGTTGCTGGCTTTGATTCCCATTGACTAATGATTTGTCATTTTGTTTTTATGAATTACAGAAGTTATATCAGGAAAAAGAAAAACAGTATTAGTCAAAAAAGGTGGTTTATTGATTCAATGCGTTTCTAAGCTGCCTTGCTTCTTCATCAGGAAAAAGAAAAACCACACTCATTTTGTTTTTTCGTTATCCTGATAAAGAAACGAGGAAGCTTCGAAACCCGTTGAATTAATAAACCACCTTTTTTTACTAATATTCTTTTTCCTGATGAAGAAATGCGAATTAGTAAACTACCTTTTTTTACTAATATACTCTTTTTTTCCTTTTTCCTGATGAAGAAGTGAGGCAGTTTCGAAACGCATTACATCAATACACCACCTTTTTTGACTCACATACTCTTTTTTTCTTTTTCCTGATGAAAAAGCAAGGCATCTTTGACATGAGTTGAATCCATAAACTTCCTTTTTTGACTAACACACTCTTTTTTTCTTTTTTCCTGATGAAGAAGTGAGGAGCTTCGAAACACATTGAATCAATAAACTTTTTTTTTTTTACTAATACACTCTTTTTTTCTTTTCCTTGATGAAGAAGCGAGGAAGCTTCGGAACGCGTTGAATCAATAAACCACCTTTTTTGACTTCTATACTGTTTTATCTGTTTCCTGATATAAATTGTGTAATTCATAAAAACAAAATGACAAATCATTGGTCAATGGGAATCAAAGCCATCAACCGATCAACAGATGGATTCCAAATGAGCTCGAAAATCAGAGTATATTGAAATGTTAGGTGGAGCTACAGTAAGTCTCATGAATTTGTGGTTATTCCACACTGTCGGTCAATGAGGATTCTGTGTCAATGATGATTCAGAAAAGGTAGTTTATTCAACGCGTTTCAAAGCTGTCTCATTTTGTCTTCTTCAGAGAAAAACCGCACTAATTTTTTTTCTTTTTTCTGATAAAGAAACGAGGCAGCTTCGAAACACGTTGAATCAATAAACTACTTTTTTGACAAATATTCTTTTTTTTCTTTTTCCTGATGAAGAAACGCGAATCAGTAAACTACTTTTTTTTACTAATACACTCTTTTTTTCCTTTTTACTGAAGAAGAAGTGAGGCAGCTTAGAGTCAATAAGCTATCTTTTTTGACTAATACTCTTTTTCCCGGTGAAGAAGTGAGGCAGCTTTGAAACGCATTAAATCAATGAACCACCTTTTTTGACTAATACACTCTTTTTTTTCTTTTTCCTGATGAAGAAGCGATGCAACTTTGAAACACATAGAATCAACAAACTACCTTTTTTGACTAATACACTTTTTTCTTTTTCCTGATGAAGAAGCGAGGCAGCTTTGAAACACGTTGAATCAATAAACCACCTTTTTTTGACTAATATACTCTTTTTTTCCTGATGAAGAAGCGAGGCAGCTTCAAAATGCGTCGAGTCAATAAACCACCTTTTTTTAATAACACAAAGCATCATCATTGAATGGCAGCGCAGAATAACCACAAATTCAGGAGACTTAGATCCGCAACCCTTCTAACCTTATACCCATTCACCCAGCCCCCGCTCCCCCAATTCCACTAACAGGAGCTCTATGGAACGCTCGCTCTGTCTGCAACAAACTATCCTACATTCATGATCTTTTCATCACTAATAAACTTTCCATTCTTGGTATCACAGAAACCTGGCTCACCCCCCCTGACACAGCCTCTCCTGCTGCACTTTCTTATGGCGGTCTCCAACTCTCTCACACCCCCCGCCCCAGTAACAAGCATGGTGGAGGAGTTGGTTTGCTCCTGTCCGACCAATGCTCCTTTACACCAGTTCCACTACCACCCTCTGTTACTCTCCCATCTTTTGAGGTGCACTCCGTACGTATCTACGCCCCTTCCAACTTCCAACTGGCTGTCATGTATCACCCCCCAGGGACTAGCCGCTGCCTTTTTTGAACATTTCACCACCTGGCTACTACATTTTCTTTCCATCAACATCCCCACCATCATCATGGGTGACTTTAACATCCCTATTGACATTTCTCACTCATCTGTCTCTAAACGTCTAACACTCGCTTCCTCCTTCGGCCTCACCCAATGGTCCTCTGCAGCTACTCACAAAGATGGCCACATGCTAGACCTCATCTTCACTCACCTCTGTTCCTTATCTAATCTCTAACCTCTCTAACGCGCCTCTCCCCCTGTTTGACCTCAGCCTACTCAAATTCTCTTCCCTCTCTTCTCCAAGTACGCAACACCCCCTCCACAAACTTTCACACCCTAGCAGAAATCTCAAAGACCTTGATTAACACTCACTTTCTCAGTCTCTTTTCCCTCTTGCAGACGTTGCTTCTTCACACGATGCAGATGCTGCTGGCACTTTATACAACACCACCATCTCTGCAGCTCTCGAATGAGCTGCCCCCCCCCACACACACACCAAAACCCGCACAATCAACAGTCAACCCTGGCACACAAGTCAGACTAAAGAATTGAGACGGGCTTCCAGAATCGCTGAGCGCCATTGGAAGAGGTCTCATTCCACTGAGCACTTCATCGCATACAAACAGGCCCTCACCACTTTCAAGTCTGCACTCACTGCTGCAAAACAAACCTACTTCTCATCCCTCATATCTTCTCTATGTCACAACCCTAAACAGCTATTCAACACTTTCAACTCTCTCCTCCGTCCCCCGGCTCCACGACCCTCTCCTCTCATCTCAGCTGAAGACTTTGCCTATTTCTTCAAGCAGAAGATTGACAACATCAGAGCAAGCTTTGGCCCACAATCACCACAGCCACTCTTAACAACTATTCAGCCTTCTTCCTCCAAATCCACCTTCTCCACCATGACAGAAGGTCATCTTTCAACTCTATCAAGATCATATCTCACAACCTGCCTGCTTGATCCACTCCCATCCCACCTCATCCCCAATCTCACTACAGTCTTCATCCCGACCCTAACCCATCTCTTCAACCTATCACTAAAAACTGGTGTATTCCCTTTATGCTTTAAACATGCTCCATCACACCCATCCTCAAAAAGCCCTCCCTTGACCCTTCCTCTGTGTGAAACTATCACCCTATATTGCTTCTCCCCTATGCCTCAAAACTACTGGAACAGCATGTTCATCTTGAACTGTCCTCCCATCTCTCTTCCTTGTCCCTCTTTGACCGGTTACAATCTGGCTTCTAACCCCACCATTCCACTGAAACTGCCCTAACCAAAGTCACTAATGACCTACTAACTGTAAAAGCCAAGGGACACTACTCTGTCCTCCTCCTCCTAGACCTGTCCCCTGCCTTTGACACAGTAGACTATTCCCTTCTACTACAAATTCTCTTGTCTCTGGACATCACAGACTTGACGCTATCTTGGATCTCCTCATACTTGACCAACTGAACTTTTAGCGTCTCCCACCATTCCTCATCTCGCCCCTTATCTGTCGGTGTCCCCCAAGGTTCAGTTCTTGGACCCCTGCTGTTCTCCATCTACACCTTCAGCCTGGGACAGCTCACAGAGTCCCATGACTTTCAGTATCATCTCTACGTTGATGATACGCAGCTCTAACTTTTTCGATCTGACATCACCTCCCTACTAACCAGAATCCCACAATGTCTGTCTGCTATTTCATCCTTTTTCTCTTGCTCGATTCCTAAAACTGAACATGGACAAAACAGAATTCATCTTTCCTCCTGCTAACTCAACCCCCCCACTTGACATATCCATCAATGTCAATGGCTGCTCACTTTCCCCAGTCCCACGTGCTCGCTGCCTGGGAGTAACTCTAGACTCTGTCTCTCTTTCAAGCCACACATCCAGGCCCTCTTCACCTCCTGCCGCCTCCAACTCAAAAGTATTTCCCGGATTCGTATATTCCTTTCCCAAGAAGCTGCAAAAACCCTAGTACATGCCCTTTTTCTCTCCAGCCTGGATTATTGCAACCTCCTGCTCTGTGGCCTCCCTTCTAACAGTCTCGCACCCCTACAATCTATTCTAAACTATGCTGCCTGACTAATCCACCTGTACCCCCGCTACTCCCCGATCTCTCCTCTCTGCCAATCCCTTCACTGGCTTCCCATTGCCCAATGACTCCAGTTCAAAACCCTAACCATGATCTACAAAGCCATCCACAATCTGTCTCCTCCATACATCTGTGACCTAGTCTCCCGGTACTTACCTGCATGTATCTCCTTCTCTACTCCCCTCTCATCTCCTCTTCCCACCATCGCATCCAAGATTTCTCGCGTGCCTCCCCCATACTCCGGAATGCCCTGCCACAAAATATCAGACTCTCGCCTACCTTGACAAGCTTCAAAAGGAACCTGAAGACCAACCACTTCCGACAAGCCTACAACCTGCCGTAACCCTCAGTCTGATACAGCGCCGCACGACCACCTCTACCCTCACCAACTGTATCCTTACCCATCCCCTGTAGACTGTGAGCCCTCGCGGGCAGGGACCTCTGTCCTCCTATACCAGTCTGTGTCTTGTATTGTTTATGATTATTGTATTTGTCCCTATTCTGTATACCCCTTTCACATGTAAAGCCCCATGGAATAAATGGCGCTATAATAATAAATAATAATAATAATCTATTATTTAAATTTTTTACTCTAATTTTCGGGCTGATTTTGAATCCTTCTGTGGTACGGTTTATGGCTTTGATTCTCATTGACCGTTGATTTGTCATTTTGTTCTTATGAATGACACACTTTATATCAGTAAACAAATTTTGAACTTGAATGTTTTGTTCATTAAGAACATCCAATTCTGTTCCCTTAATATTTTGAGCAGCGCATATCTCCATCCGTAGACTATAAATTGCACCGCGGGTTTCTTCTTCCAACTTGACATTGTGCTTATATTTCAGATGACTTCGTCCATATCTAATTATAAAGCACTTGACCTTAAATTGACTACTAGTCACCCTATTATTACGTGTTCTCCATCATAAACCTTGTATTAGCCCTTCACACAAAACTTTAAAAAAAAATCTATATTTATCTTTAAAGGGAGAAATTTCTTGAAAATTGTAATATGCAGCAAAAAATCTCACCAGAAGTGAAAAAGAAAAAATTGCATAAATATATTTTATATATTATTATATAATGGGAATGCCATTTTACACCAATTATAGAAATTATACAATTTGTATGACTACACATTAGAAACAATTTTGACCAATATTGGTAAATAGGTTTTAACTATTACAAATATATCATATGGAAACATAAAACAATTATCTCCTTAAATCTAGCTAATTTTGGACTAAATGGGAAGGTATTGTCAGTAACTGATTGTGTAAAAATATTTTTTCTTTACATTTCTGTTGTTAATTTTAATGTAACTGAGCATCAAAATGAACTGACTCTTCTGTTCTGCACAGATTGCTTGTATTCGGCCCCTTTGAATTTTTCAACCTTTTCCCACATTTCAGGCTTCAAACAAAAAGATAAAAATGTTAATGTTCTGGTGAAGAATCAACAACAAGTGGACACAATTGTGAAGTTGAACGAAAATGTATTGTTTTTTTAAACTTTTGTAAGAAAGAATAAACTGAAAATTGGGGCGTGCAATATTATTCTTCCCCTTTACTTTCAGTGCAGCAAACTCTCTCCAGAAGTTCATTGAGGATCTCTGAATGATCCAATGTTGTCCTAAATGTCTGATGATGATAAATATGAGCCCCTGTGTGTAATCAAGTCTCCGTATAAATGCACCTGCTCTGTGATAGTGTGAGTGTGCTTTTTAAAGCACAGAGAGCATCATGAAGACCAGGGAACACAACAGGCAGGTCCATGATACTGTTGTGGAGAAGTTTAAAGCCAGATTTGGTTACAAAAAGATTTCCAAAACTTTAAATATCCCAAGCAGCACTGTGCAAGCGATCATATTGAAATGGAAGGAGTATCATACCACTGCAAATCTACCAAGACCCGGCCGTCCATCCAAACTTTCATCTCAAACAAGAAGACTGATCAGAGATGCAGCCAAGAGGCCCATGATCACTCTGGATGAACTGCAGAGATCTACAGCTGAGGTGGGAGAGTCTTTTCATAGGACAACAATCAGTCGTACACTGTACAAATCTGGCTTTTATGGAAGAGTGGCAAGAAGAAAGCCATTTCTCAAAGATATCCATAAAAAGTGTCGTTTAAAGTTTGCCACAAGCCACCTGGAGACACCAAACATGTGGAAGAAGGTGCTCTGGTCAGATGAAACCAAAATAGAACTATTTGGGCACAATGCCAAACCTTATGTTTGGCATAAAAGCAACACAGCTCATCACCCTGAACACACCATCCCCACTGTCAAACATGGTGGTGGTAGCATCATAGTTTGGGCCTGCTTTGCTTCAGCAGGAACAGGGAAGATGGATGGAGCCAAATACAGGACCATTGTTGAATAAAACCTGTTGGAGTCTGCAAAAGACCTGAGACTGGGACGGAGATTTGTCTTCCAACAAGACAATGATCCAAAACATAAAGCAAAATTTACAATGGAATGGATCACAAATAAACGTATCCAGGTGTTAGAATGGCCAAGTCACAGTCCTGACCTGAACCCAATCGAGAATCTGTGGAAAGGGCTGTAAACTGCTGTTCACAAATGCCTCCATCCAACCTCACTCAGCCCAGCTGTTTGCAAAGGAAGAATGGGCGAGAATTTCAGTCTCTCGATGTTCAAAACTGATAGACACATACCCCAAGCGACTGCAGCTGTAATCACAGCAAAAGGTGGTGCTACAAAGTATTAACTTAAAGGGGATGAATAATATTGCACGCCCCAATTTTCAGTTATTTATTTTTTACAAAAATTTAAAATAAGCAATAAATTGCATTCAATTTCACAATTGTGTCCCACTTGTTGTTGATCCTTCACCAGAACATTAAAATTTGTATCTTTATGTTTGAAGCCTGAAATGTGGGAAAAGGTTGAAAAATTCAAAGGGGCTGAATACTTTCGCAAGGCACTGTATATAGGTGATGTAATATCTTTTAGAGGATACTTATAAAGGTAACAGGCATTATATATGACCAGCCTTTGGTGGGTTTTGGGGGTTACAGGCAACAAGACAAACCCCTTAGACATCACTTCCGAAGGAAGGAATCATGATGTAGAAGACCTTCAGCTGTGTCTTTATGGTTTTTTTTACTGAATATCCTGCATTTGTGGCTAATAATCAGTTTTGTAATTTGGGTTAATTTAAAGATTTGCAGTTTGGCATCTGCAGGTTCTTAGCTAAAAGAGCTAAAAAAAAAAAAAGACATCTATTTTGATAGTCAGACTGAACTCACTGACAGCTCCTCAGTTAGCTCATTTTGTGGCCAGCAATAGAAAGTGCAATACAGAGGCTATAAGAGGCAAATGGTGCTCATTTTTTTAATGAAACCCAATTACAAAAATAATTTATAGCCAAAAATACACGCATTTAAGTAAGTAAAAGAAAATTGTCGTGAAAGGTGGGAAAACCCCTTTATGGAGCAGGCCGAGCAGATTGGGCCAAGATGACCCTCCCCCAATATACAATTTTGTGATTTTACAAGTAGGAATATAAAAACCTCTTTTCGCAGCCTATAGATAAACCCACATGAAATGACTTCTTATATCAGCGCTGCCGGTGTCCACTGCATTTTACAAACACCCAACAGAAGAAAATGAAATGAGCGTAAACTGAAATTAAAGGTTTTAGTGCGGTAAAATGAGAAACGTTAATCAATTTATTATAATGAACATGAAAGTGTTATCAGGAAGTGGTTATTGTAAACGGCTTCAATTTTGTCACTTTATTGTGTAATTTTCAGACTATAAATGTAAATGCATCTAAACACAGCGCTGAGCCCGCTCCGGGGAGACGCCGCCATTACACAGCTTTATCCTTACAGTGGCCCACAAGTTTTTAATATTTTTTTTTTTATGAATATAATTCCAGCTGAAATTCAAAATAAAGCGACTTTAAAAATGTACAATTTAATTTTCTGTTAAATTAATTTGCTCAGACTATTTACCAGTGTATGGTGGAGCGCTTCACTTTTATATCTCCAAAATGTTGGTTTTGTTAGATTACTCATACTATATAGGATCCATAAGGACACGTGTTCTCACTGTTCTGCCTCTGCTTTTCCTTATTTATTTACTTACCTTTTTAACAATATTTTTGTCCCTTTTTTCATTTTCATAACATTTGTGCGTTTCTATTTTATTCTTTATTACTCTTTTATATTTAGTTATTTTAACATTTCTAGTATAATATTAAAATTTTTGTGTTTTAGGTTTTTGAAACATTATATATATATATATATTTATATATATATATATATATATATATATATATGCATATATATATATATATATATATATATATATATATATATATATATATATATATTAATATAATGTAAGTTAGTGTTATTGATTATGCATTGTTGTATACTGTATATATATATATATGTGTGTTGGTTTATATACATGTGTGTGTGTGTGTGTTTATATTTATATACAGTACATACATTATGCAATATCACTAACTGAATCACTTACATTATATATCTAAAAATAAATAAATATTTATATGTAAATCTAAATGCTCATTACAACTTTTTCACAAATATAGTGCAAATATGTGTTTGCAAAGGTACATACATAAATATATACATATATAAGCATAGATGTATAATATCTAATTAGATGGTGAGAATTTTTTTTGAGATATATATATATATATATATATATACACAAACATACACACACACACACACACACGTGTGTATACTGTATGTATTATATTTATTTTAATATATATATATATATATAGTTTATATTCCTCTATCTATCCATCTATATATATATATATATATATATATATATATATATATATATGTGACTTTGTATATATATATATATATATAAATATAAATATACATATATACTGTATATATATATATATATATATATATATATATATGGATCATAATCTGTTTTCTCACCATCTGACTTTAGATTTTATACATATAGTTATATTTATTTGAGAATGTGTTGAAATTACACTATTTTACACTACTATGCATGTGTGTGTCTATTATATTATTGTATATGTGTGTGTGTATATTATATTCTACTATGTATGTGTATATTATACATATATGTATTATGTGTGTATGGGTATATATACTGTATGTATTATATTTTAATATATATAAATATATATATAAAATATATATATAAAATGTATGTATGTGTATATGATACGTATATATTATGTGTATGCATGTGTATATTATATGCATGTGTATTTATATTATATATTCTTGTGTATTTGTGTGTGTATATTATATACTACTATGTGTGTATGTGTATATTATATATATTTATATATATATATATATATATATACCGTATATATTATGTGTTTATGTGTATATTATACATATATGTATCATGTGTGCATGGGTATATTATTTATACATATACATGTATAAAATGTATGTGTGTGTATATGATTTTATATATATATATATATGTATATATATATATAAAATATGTATGTGTATATGATATGCATATATTATGTGTATGTATGTGTATATTTTATATATATATATATATATATATATATATATATATATAAAAATATATATATATAATGGATGAGTGTGTATATGATATGTAAGTATATATATATATATATATATATAGATATATATATATATATATATATATATATATATATATATTATGTGTGTGGTCATTATATATATTATGTGTGTGTGTATGTGTATATTATATACTTTTATGTATGTGTATTACATATATTATGTGTGTGTGTTCATTATATATATTATGTATGTGTATGTGTATATTATATAATTTATGTATGTGTATTATATATATTATGTGTGATTTTCTCCTTCATCCTTATCTTTATCTCAGTAAATGCTCCCGGCCACATATCTTCTTCAGAGGAGTGTCTGTATCACATCCGATAAATACATTACAATGTATTTTCCCTCTGCTTTGCATTTTGTGTGAGGATGCGGCTGACACCGCGGTATGATTGGAGCCGTTATACTAAACACTTACCCTTTCCGCTGTTGTGCAGCTGTGGGCAATTTATCTATGTCTCACCTCTCTTAAAACACTTTTATCAAAATTGGCGGTCAAACAGAACTGAACCATGGTGGCCTCAATTTTAAACACCGTGGTACAGATTTTAATTTAGGAAAGATTAATGCTTTCTCAAGCCTTAATGCTACAGCTCTCCGTTATCTGCACCCAACGTGTCAGCTAATTTCTGCAGGAGGCTGGAAACAGAGCGCTGCATGCTGATGTCTGAGCAGTCACAGCCCAGCTTATAGGAAGGCGAGATAATAGAGAGGCGAATGGACCATTTCCTCAAATTTCCTTTAAATTACAAAATGCTTCCACGTTTGTCTTGTGTTTTTGTTTTTTTTTAAACCAGCAGCTACAGTTAGTACGGAGATATTAGAAACATTGCATGTAAATGGAATAATAATAATAAAAAAAAATCTTACACTGTTCTTTCCATATATGACTATTGTTTATATATATACTGTATTTTTTTTTTGTTTTAGTCTATTTTATATCTCTTTTTCTCTGCTTTCATTTTTTGGCTGTTCCTATATTAATTACCATTATGTCTGACATGAATATACAGAACCCGTCTCCTTCCTGAGCGGTATGGAGGCAGAACATTCCCATCTTGTTTGTACTTGCGTATAATTGTTTGTACAGATGAACGAGGCACATTCAGGTTTCTGGAAATTGCACCCAAGGATGAACCAGATTTGTGCAAGTCCACAATTCTCTTCCTGAGATCTTGGCTGATTTCTTTTGACTTTCTCATGATGCCACACAAAGAAGCAGTGTGTTTCAGGTGGGCATGAAAATTAAGCATTTCTCACAGAAAAGTATTGCATTTACACATGTTTTGATATACACTTGTTTATTTCCTTTATGTATATTGGAACAACACAAAAAAACAGAGAACCCCGCCAAATTAGACAGAAGTTTACACAAAACTCGAAAAAAGGGCCTGACAAATTTGTAGCCACCTTTCTAAAATTATAGGTAAGCAACTTTGTGATGCTCATTCAAACTTACTTGTGGCAAGAAACATGTGAGGGCAATATGAAAATCACACCTAAAACCAGATAGAAAGGGGAGAAGTTGACTTAATCTTTGCATTGGGTGTCTGTATGTGCCTCACTAAGCATTGAGAACAGAAAGAGGAGAAGAGAACTGTCTGACGACTTGAGAACCAAAATTGTTGTAAAATATCAGCAATCTCAAGATTATAAGTCCATCTCCAGAGATGTTGATGTTCCTTTGTCCACGGTGCATGACACAACCCATGGCACTGAAGATAATCTATGTGGACGGCAGAGAAAAATGATTGAAAGGTTGCAACACAGGATTGTCCAGATGGTGGATAAGCTGCCCCAATCCAGTTCCAAAGAAATTCAAGCTGTCCTGCAGGCTCAGTGGGCATCAATGTCAGGGCACACTATCCATCCACATTTGAATAAAATTAAACACTATGGAGGAGACCCAGGAGGACCCCACTACTGACAGAGAGATACAAAAAAGCTAGACTGCAGTTTGCCAAAATATACACGAGTAACCAAAATCATTCTGGGAAAGTGTCTTGTGGACAGATGAGACCAAGATAGAGCTTTTTGGTAAAGCACATGATTCTACTGTTTACTGAAAATGTAATGAGGCCTACAAAAAAAAGAACACATGACCTACAGTCAAACATGGTGGAGGCTCAGAGATGTTTGGGTTTGTTTTGCTGTCTCTGGCATTGGGGGCCCCGACTCTGTGCAAGACCTCATGAAATCTGAAGATTACCAAAGGATTTTGGGTGGCAATTTAGCGTCCAGGGTCAGAAAGCTGGGGGTGTGTCCTAGATCATGGGTCTTTTAGCAGGATAATGACCCCAAACCTACTTCAAGAAGCACCAGAAATGAATGGAAACAAAGCACTGCAGAGTTCTGACATGACAGAAATGGGTCCGGATTTAAATCCCATTGAACAGCCATGGAGAGTAGTAATGAGCAAACTTCTTGAAGCGCGGGTGCTCGGTACTCATTTACTCAGTATAATGGAATGAAAAAATGCTTTAGTTCCCCATTGACTTCTCTTATACTCTGTAAACGAGTACCGAGCTCCTGGGCAAGTCAATGCTTGTTACACTGCATATACAGTGTTGGCCAAAAGTATTGGCACCCCTGCAATTCTGTCAGATAATACTCAGTTTCTTCCTGAAAATGATTGCAATCACAAATTCTTTGGTATTATTATCTTCATTTAATTTGTCTTCAATGAAAAAAAAAAAAAATTGGCATAAAGCCAAATTGGATATAATTCCACACCAAACATAAAAAAGGAAGTGGACAAAAGTTTTGGCACTGTTTGAAAAATCATGTGATGCTTCTCTAATTTGTGTAATTAACAGCACCTGTAACTTACCTGTGGCACCTAATAGGTGTTGGCAATAACTAAATCACACTTGCAGGGGGTTGACATGGATTAAAGTTGACTCAACCTCTGTCCTGTGTCCTTGTGTGCACCACATTGAGCATGGAGAAAAGAAAGACCAAAGAACTGTCTGAGGACTTGAGAATCCTAATTGTGAGGAAGCATGAGCAATCTCAAGGCTACAAGTCCATCTCCAAAGACCTGAAAGTTCCTGTCTCTACGGTGCGCAGTGTCATCAAGAAGTGTAAAGCCCATGGCACTGTGGCTAACCTCCCTAGATGTGGAAGGAAAAGAAAAATTGACAAGAGATTTCAACGCAAGATTGTGCGGATGGTGGATAAAGAACCTCGATTAACATCCAAACAAGGGGGGGCGTGGCTTGAGCTTGATGGCAGGCAGACGTGCTCTGTAGGAGCTCTTGCAAGCTGAGGTGGCAAATAACATAGCAAAACCCACCTGGCACTCTCTAACATGCCGGGGAAGAGAGGCACAGCACCACAGACTGGACCACCAGCCCTGAGAAGCAGCAGCGCAGCAGTGGATCGTCTGTTCAAAGGGGGGAAGCTCTCTCCGGTCTCCAGGTCTGCTCCAGTAATAGCACCTGCATCCATGAGGCAGGGGCCTGCAGCAACAGCAGCCGTCAGTGGTGGCAGCGGGACAGAAGTGGCGGTGGCGATGCATAGCGTGCAGGTACAGGGCGGTACCGTCAGAGATCAGCTGGGACCGAGATCTCTGCTTTCGTCACAGAGACCAGTGGTGCAGGGGTATACAGGAGGTGAGGCTGCTGCACAGAATACTCAGAAGGAGGGGGGCGGTGGAGTTCAGGCCCCACAGCAGAGCTTGATGAGCCAGGCTGGTGAAGAGAGCAGGAGTATGGGCACTGATGGAGATATGCATGGGGGTAATGAATGCAGGGCCTCCCAGGCATGTCAGGAGTTGTCAGGCTCCCAAAGCAGTCAATCCCCACACAGTCAGGGGAACCAAAATGGAGGTCAGCTCACACAAGGAGTTAACCCAGGAAGCTCCACTGTGGATACAGAGCGCATCCTGCAGCTGCTGGCTGCTCTCCCCACCAAACATGACCTGGACAATCTAGTTACTAAAATGGAGGCGGCACATGAGAGGGCTCTGTCCATTGTGAAAGGGGACATTGATGCTCTGGATACACGCACCACTGCAGTGGAGAATGATGTGTTTACACTATTTGAAAGAGTTAACACACTGGAGCAAACTCTATCCAAAGCCAGTACACACCTGCAAAATGTCGCCATCCTGTTAGATGATCAAGAAAACAGGGGGAGGCGAAATACTATTCGTTTAAAAGGCATCCCAGAAGAGATAGCAGCAGCTGCCCTCCTTAAGTCTGTAACTTTAATTTTCAACAAAGTGATGGGAGCTGCAGAGGACTCCACTTATGTGATCGACAGAGTCCACAGAGTGTTCCGCCAGGGGCCGGGTGACACAGCACAGCCGAGAGATGTTCTGTGCAGACTGCATTACTACACGGATAAAGAAGCCATACTGAGGAAGGCATGGGTCCATGGAACCGTCTCTTACAAAGGGTCTGAAATCAAGCTTTTTCCTGACATATCAGCCAGAACCCTGTATATGAGGCGTCAGCTCCTCCCTATTCTACAAAAAATTAAAGAGAAAGGAGCATCTTACAGATGGGGACATCCATTTCACCTAATAGTACGCCACAATGGAGACCAATATCTGCTGAAGCGGCCGGAGGAGGTGGAGGGTCTCTTCCAATTTCTTGATACACCGGCAGTAGAGATCCCTAACTGGCTACATATGGACAGACCCGTCGGGTTACCCCAAAGAAGAAGAGAAGGTGGACGCCGCCATGCAAGACCTCAGAAGAGTTCCAGGGATCCCAAGCCGGCCAGAGAATCTTCCCAGGAGGAGCCAGATTGAAGACTTGGGTCTGATTGCGGTTTTTTATCTTGTGGTGGGGGGAGCGGGAGATGTGGGAGGATGGCCCCTTATAGGCCGGACGCGAACTTAAATATTGGGTTAATTGCTACTTGAAAGGTATTTGTCTCTCTTTTCTTGGGTGGCAGGGAGAGAGGTGGAGAGATTATTATTTCCCCTCTATGCTCTCTTTTATCAGTTTGTGTTCCTCCCTTTTCTCTCTTTCTCTCCCTCTTCTCTCTCTCTCTCTCTTCCCTCTCTTTCTCCTCTCTTCTTGCTCCTCCTTTTCTCTCTCGTCCCTTTCTCTCTTTCTTCTCTCTCTCTCTGCTCCGTCATTTTTCTTTCGCCCCTTTTTCTCTCTTCCTCCACTCTCTCTCTTCTTTATCTTTTTCTCCCCTTTCTTCCCCTTTTCTATCTCTTTCGCTCTCCCTTTCACACCCCCTCTCTTTGTCTCTCTCTCCCCCTAAGGGGGTCTCACATGGACCCTTCAATTGATAATGTTGATGGATAGTCTGATAAACGTGTTGTTCTTCTAAGAAATGTGCCTCTCACTGCCCTGTCGTGTAACGGGGGGGGGTGAGACGTGGGTTTTCAGTTCACTATAATATTGTCATTTCTGCCTCGAGCTTGTTTAGCTTTTGCCCTTGGTCTTCCACGCACCCCAAGGGTGGTTCTCCCAGCTGGAGAGCACCAGGTCTCTAAGTTCTTCAGAGACTGCATAGTTTTATTGTGTGAAACTTACTGGCCATTCCTTTAGGCCAGCTGTTACTGTTCATATTTTCTCTCTGCTAATACTTATCGCTTTTTTTTTTTTCTTTCTCTCTCTCTGCTCTTTCTTCTCTGCTGCTAGTTCTTTTTTCTACCTGATTCTTGATCCCCCCCCACCCGATCCTTACCCCACTTTCCCGTATCCGGTCAGTGTTTTGTAGGGGGTTCAACACTGTTTCTGACCCAACATGCATAAACCAGGGAACTCTGAGGTGAAATGTGGGACATTGAATGTGAAAGGTTTACATAGCCCGGGTAAGAGGTCTATCCTGGCAAATACGTTAAAAAAAATGGGGGTCCAAATTGCTTTCTTGCAAGAAACGCATCTGTGCAAACATAAACCGTTTAAATTGACATCACGCTGGTTCCCTGAGGCGTATCATAGCTTCTCGCCGGATCCGAAGTCCCGAGGTACTAGTATTCTTGTCTCGCGCTCCATCCCTTGGGAATTCATGGACTCTCGCAGTGATGACAGGGGACGGCTATTGTTGGTGAAGGGCAGGATCGCTACGCATATTTACACATTAGCTTCTATATACCTCCCCAATGTGGGGCAAATTGATACCCTGGCTGGATTTGTTGAAACTATGGAGGATTTCGTGGAGGGGACACTCATTATGGGGGGGGATTTCAATATCGCTCTAAACCCAGCTCAGGACACCTCCTCGGGGGCCTCTGCACATCCTACATCAGCCCTCCGCAGGCTGCGGTACTTATTACATGAGCAGCAGCTCGTGGACACATGGAGATTGTTACACCCGTCTGACAGGGACTACTCTTTCTATTCAAATGCACATGGGGTATACTCCAGATTGGACTACTTTTTTGTAAAACATAAAGACCTCGAAAGGATCTCCAAAGCCCAGATAGATAGCATAACATTCTCTGACCATGCACTTTGCACTGTGTCTATGGTGCTACAGTCTCCGTTTCCACAGCAGTGGCAATGGAGACTGAACACTTCCCTACTGGAGGACCCTGAAAGCCTTCAGTCAGTACAGAACTCCCTGACTGAATACTTTACGTTGAACGCGGGTGGGGATACATCACCAACGACGGTCTGGGAGGCCCACAAATGTGTTATTCGAGGGGTTCTCATACAGCAAGGGGCAAGAAGAAAGAGGGAAAGGGAACTAGAGGTCAACAGACTGCTAACACAGCTGAGAGATCTGGAGACACAACATAAGCAGATGCCCTCGGCGGAGGTGGGGGGAACCTTATTCAAAGTCCGGGATGAGCTACGGAAACTACTCAACAGCAAGGCAAAAGGGGTCCTCAATAGATGCCGTAGACATTTTTATGAATACGGGAACAAGTGTAGCAAGACATTAGCGAGAGCACTCAGACAACAACAGGCGACAACCTTTATATCAAAAATTTCCCCTACACACCCTCAGGGATCAATATTACATTCTTCGGCAGAAATTGCGGAGACATTCCAAAAATTCTATGCATCCCTATATAATTTAGAGACACATGACCCCACTTTGTCAAAATCATCTATTAAAAGTAAAATTTCAGAGTACATCAGAGAAGCAAAAATGCCGCGGTTGACAGACTCCGAGATAGCCGCATTGGAAACTCCAATTTCAAATCAAGAGCTGGTGGACGCAATAGGGTCATCCAAATCGGGAAAGGCACCTGGGCCTGATGGACTCCCCCTCGTATACTACAAAAAACTTAAGGAGATTATATCCCCACACCTCCTGTCAGCCTTTAATTCTAGGGCTTCAGAGGGCTCAACTCCCAATGCAGATTCATTGAGAGCACACATCACGGTAATACCTAAGATGGGGAAAGACCCAACACAATGTGCTAGCTATCGCCCGATATCCCTGTTGAATGTGGATACAAAATTATTTGCTAAAATCCTTGCAAGCAGGCTGGCACCTCTGATCTCTCAAATAATCCACCCAGATCAGGCAGGGTTTATGGCGGGTCGTGAGGCACGTGATAACACAGTTAAGGCCATTAATTTGATATATAAAGCTAAAAGTGGGGGTCTACCCTCTATCCTGCTGTCAACTGATGCCGAAAAGGCTTTTGATAGAGTGGATTGGACCTTTATGGAAGCCACGCTCGGGTGTCTGGGGTTCGGAAGTGGAATGATGGGTTGGATCATGTCTTTATACTCGGTACCCTCGGCGAGAGTCCGAGTGAATGGGATTCTGTCGGACCCATTTAAAATATCTAATGGCACCCGTCAGGGATGTCCGCTGTCTCCCTTAATCTTCATCTTGACGCTAGAACCCTTCCTCAGACACGTACGAGCCAACTCAGATATTGCGGGTATTGGGGTGGGCCATGTTACGCACAAAGTAGCTGCATATGCGGACGATCTCCTGTTTTTCGTTTCAGCCCCCAAGATCTCCCTGCCCAACTTAATGAGGGAATTCCGGAGATACTCCAGTTTATCAAATTTCAAGATAAATTTCACGAAATCTGAGGCCCTTAACATAAATCTCTCATCCAAAGAGGTGGAAGAGTTGAAGGGATCGTTTAATTTCCGATGGGCATCCCAATCTCTAAATTACCTGGGGATACGGCTGACTGGGGATCTCGGTCTGCTCTACTCTCAGAATTTCCCGTCTCTGCTGTCTTCCATTAGGTGAGACTGTGACAGATGGGGGAAATCATTATTCTCTTGGTTTGGCAGAAGCCAGATTTACAAAATGAATATTTTACCTAGAATTCTATATCTACTGCAGGCGCTCCCAATCAAAATACCCTCAGGATTTTTCAAATCTCTGGAGTCCATTCAGTCCTCCTTCATTTGGGCAGGTAAATCGGTACGAATAAAAAGAGCTATTTTGCACAGGACCAAGTGTAGCGGGGGGATTGGGCTGCCAGACATGAGAAGGTATCATTTAGCAGGTCATCTAACTAGAATGATTGATTGGTGCAGGAACGGGTCTCAAAAGGCTTGGATACAAATTGAACAGTCCTTTTCCCCAATTCCCCTCAACAAATTGCCATGGGTGCTCTCGGAGGTCCCTGCAAGCTTGAAAACACATCCAACTATCGGGTCAACTGTGAAATACTGTAATACGGGGAAGGTGCAATCAGAAATGTTACCCAGGCAATCGAGCTTGACGCCAATCCTGAGCCATCCTGCCTTTGAGCCAGGCAGAGCGGATCCAGTTTTTCAGTCTTGGGTTCGGGGCGGGGTGGATCGGGTAGAGGACTTTGGAAACCGGGACACCTGGCCGTCGGTAGAGGGATTGGCAGCTAAACAGGATCCCAGCTCACTTGGTCATTGGAGATGCTTGCAACTGGCACACTTTTTCAGTAGCCTTCCAGCCAGATCCCTCTTTCAGCGACCCAAGACACAGTTTGAACAAATATGTATGGGACCAGGCACGATACGGCATTCTCTTTCGGCAGTATATTCGCTCTTATCTTCGCCCCCGGACCAACAAATCCCCCCTTTTGCTTCACAGTGGGAACGGGATCTGGGAATCCAGCTGACACCAACACAGTGGGAAAGGGTCTTCAGATTGGCGCACACATCCTCCATCAGCTCCAGGTTTCAAGAGGCTAGCTACAAGCTGCTAACCAGATAGTACAGAGTACCTTCGAGGTTACATGCGATGTTCCCAACGGTTGATCCCATGTGCTGGTGGTGTGGCACAGCAGAGGGCAACATTCTACACGTGTTCTGGGAATGTGAGGCGATCCGGCCCTTCTGGAGGGGAGTGTCTGATATCATTTCACGGGTGACGGGTGGAGAGGAGGAATTGGGACCTGCTGCCGCCCTGTTACATCACTGCGGGACTTCTGAAAAAATATACAAAAAATCTCTGAGGAAATTCCTCATTATGGCGGCGAGAGTGTGCATCCCAGAGAGATGGAGGAGCACGGCACCCCCCTCGCTGGTTCAATGGATCAATAAGGTCAATGACCTCATGTATATGGAGGATCTAACTTCATCATTACACAACTCATATGAGAAATTTTGGGCCACGTGGAGGGAGTGGATGGACTTCCAGCACTCGGAGGACTATGGTGCTCTGGTGGGCAGTGTTGAGGCGGCTGAGGGAACCACAGAAGGTAGTACATAAGCGGATCCCCAGACCCCCCCCCACCCCTTGTTACCCTCACCTGGCCCCTCCACCTCCCAGCCCCCCCACCACCCCTTCTTACCCTCACCTGGCCCCTTCACCTCCCAGCCCCCCCCACCCCTTCTTACCCCCACCTGGCCCCTCCACCTCCTAGCCCTCCCCCCCCCCACCCTCCTCCTTTTCCCCAGTTTCTCATTCTTTTCTATTCTCTGTTTTATTTCTCTTGCTTTCTTTCTGGTCTTTTCCTCTTTCGCTTCTTACTATTCTTGGTGAGTTACGTATGTTACCTGTTAAATGTGAATTTATTCTTTGAAAAAGCTAGATGGAACCTTGAATGTCTATACACCTGAAAGGGGGCATTTGCGGGGACATTTTCTGTCACAATGTAAAAATGTAAAGTGTGCCTTATGTCCTATTTTTTGGTGTGTTGAATGTATCTTACAAAGGTCCATTTGATCTTAAGAACTGTTACGTGTACTGTTAAAGGATTACATTTATAAATAAAAGAATTTGAAAAAAAAACAAAAAAAAAAACATCCAAACAAGTTCAAGCTGCCCTGCAGTCCGAGGGTACAACAGTGTCAACCCGTACTATCCGTCGGCGTCTGAATGAAAAGGGACTGTATGGTAGGATACCCAGGAAGACCGCACTTCTTACCCCGAGACATAAAAAAGCCAGGCTGGAGTTTGCAAAAACTTACCTGAGAAAGCCTAAAACGTTTTGGAAGAATGTTCTCTGGTCAGATGAGACAAAAGTAGAGCTTTTTGGGAAAAGCCATCAACATACAGTTTACAGGAAAAAAAAAGAGGCATTCAAAGAAAAGAACATGGTCCCTATAGTCAAACATGGCGGAGGTTCCCTGATGTTTTGGGGTTGCTTTGCTGCCTCTGGTACTGGACTGCTTGACCGTGTGCATGGCATTATGAAGTCTGAAGACTACCAACAAATTTTGCAGCATAATGTAGGGCCCAGTGTGAGAAAGCTGGGTCTTCCTCAGAGGTCATGGATCTTCCAGCAGGACAATGACCCAAAACACACTTCAAAAAGCACTAGAAAATGGTTTGAGAGAAAGCACTGGAGACTACTAAAGTGACCACTGACCAGCAATGAGTCCAGACCTGAATCCCATAGAACACCTGTGGAGAGATCTCAAAATGGCAGTTTGGAGAAGGCACCCTTCACATCTCAGGGACCTGGGGCAGTTTGCCAAAGAAGAATGGTCTAAAATTCCTGCAGAGCATTGTAAGAAACTCATTGATGGTGACCGGAAGCGGTTGTTCGCAGTTATTTTGGCTAAAGGTTGTGCAACCAAGTATTAGGCTAAGGGTGCCAATACTTTTGTCTGGCCCATTTTTGGAGTTTTGTGTGAAAAGATCAATGATTTATTTTTGCTTCATTCTCTTTTGTGTTTTTTCATTGCAAGCAAAATAAATGAAGATAATAATACCAAAGAATTTGTGATTGCAATCATTTTCACGAAGAAACTGAGTATTCTCTGACAGAATTGCAGGGGTGCCAATACTTTTGGCCAGCACTGTATGAATATATATATATATATATATATATATATATATATATATATATATGTATATATATATATGTATATTTAAAAAAAAAAAAAAAAAATATATATATATATATGATATGTATGCGTGTGTATATATATATATATATATATATATATATATATATAACATTTTGGTAAAATATAAAATGAGAATAAATAATCAAAGTACATAAAAAAATTACAAAATAATCTCAATGTTTTCTGCATCTACTTAACAACCCCGTTATCAAATTACTGAGAAAAAAAAAATCTGGGACCGCCGTCCTAATAGCTTATCAATGATTACAAGTAATTAAAGTATACTCTTTAAATTCAAAGGGGTGTGACCCATTAGGAACACATGAGCGCCCAGCTGCTTCTTGCGTTGACCTTTCTAAGCCAGGAGAATGGACAGATGGTATCACCGCAGATCCCATGCAGCCTAGAAGAACAGGCAAGCGTTGTATCTGCAATAGAGGATAGTGTAAAATTAACAGATACATTTTCATTACTTGGGGGCAAAACTTAAAAAATATAAAAATATACGGTAAATAAATAGTGAGACCCCCCCTTCTTAAGTGATTTTAAAATATGTTTAAAACTGCACAATTTAAATTTATATTTTCTGTATTTAAAATATAATAATAATGATAATAATAATAATATGGAGGAGTCAGAAGTAGAGATGAGCGAACCTTAGGTTCGGTGTTAGGTGTTATTACCAAACACAAACTTTAAAAAAAACCCCGGAGTTCAGGTTCTTTACGTATGCAAACCACTCGTGCGAGCATCACTTTGCTCGAGTACACTCAATGCTCAGCCCAGCAAGAGCCTCTTGCAGTGTTTGATTGGATCGCAACAGCATTATCGGATGTAGTGTGTACCCCAAAAAAATGGGAAAACCCCGTCCTCCCCACCCCCAAAAAAGATCTGTTTATGTCTGACTTCCTATGTGGGCAGAGACCCGAATTGCCCAATTAATGACTTCTATTGGAGTTCAGGCCAACTCTGGGTCCCAAACTAAACTTTATCAAAAGTTTGGCTGAACCCGCCGATCAAACTTCCAAGGGTCCGCTTATCTCTGGTCAGGATAGATAGTTGCGAGACATCAATCATCTGACAGTTACCTATTAGAGTTGAGACACTTCCGTGCATGGTCCAGGTCAGTGCTTTCTGGCCATGGACAGGGTAAATTTCCTGAGACTCCAGGTTCCTTTGATTTGGCAGCCTGACACAATATCATATCTGTGGCATGTAGTGCTCAGGTGATGTTTCGCCACCCGGACTAACCATTAGCCAAGCCTAGGATTCTGGCGGAGCAAAAGGAAATTTTCAGAGAGGTCCATAGCAAGAAAGCATTGACTTGGTCAAGGACCGGGTGATCTAGTCGTCTCTATCTATAATGTATAGGGCCTTTTTGTCCGCTAACTCCAGCCAAGTCTCACGAGTGTCTCTCGCGGTTGAGAGGTGCGTGTGTGAGTCCCCACGGAGCAGAAGATAGGAGCTTACCTCCGTACCTTGTATACCTGTCGCCAGGCCAGTGGTTTGTAGAAGTCGTGGCCTGGCCCGGTTCCGTGGCCCCGTGGTGCACAGTAAAAGGGGGTTAGCAAGGATTGTCCCTGGAGAGGATTTCACCAGTTACAGTGATGACTGTGATCCCTGCCTCCTCCGCTGCTGACCCTTTCTCCGACCATTCCCCCTCCAGGAGTGGAAGGGATGATGTCAACTACGCCACCTGTGGTGTGTGGCCAGGGATAAGACCGCGGCTGCAGGTTACCTCGCCGGGGAAGATGTTGGGGTGCAGCCGGGATGATATCGCTCCCCGCAGGCAGAGCGGCCCCCGGGAGGGAGAACGAGGGACTGGGAATTGCCGGATCACAAAGTGATGACAAACAGAGTCAGAGTCACTGGGTTGCGGGTTTCAGATTTATTTACTCACAGTTCTTTATGTCGCACCCAGGATGCTGGTCTTTACTGTGCTGACTCCGGTCGTTCCCAGGCAGGGCAGAGGTCAAAGTCTGGTAGGGCAGCCTGTGGGCTTTCTCCTTCTGTGCTCTTGTGTGGTGGTCCCCTCTTGGTCTCTGGAGCTCTTGGGACCTGCTACTCTGCCAGCAGAAGCTGCAGTGGTTCCAGGGGGCAACAAAATCCTCCTTTCTGTAACCCTCTTCTCTTCCATGCCACACGACTACCGGTCCCAGGTTCTCAACTCCTTCCCGGCTAGCCACCTCTTCCATTCCAAGTCTCTGCCGGCTAATGTGTTGCGGGCAGGGGACAGACCGTGGCAAGGGAGGAGGGCTGCTCGGGATGCTTGGATCCGGGGTTGTTGCGGTGGCTTGAGGGGGAAACCAGATCCGGGGCCTGAGCACCAGTCTGTCGCCCGCAAGTGAAAAGGGGTTATTTACAGGGGAGAGTTTATCAGTGATGCCACTCGTGGGTTGCAGTGATTGTTAGGAACACCACCACTGCCTTTGTATGGGATGCCCGAGGCCGATGGAGCAGGGCAGCATGATGGTATCCCCTCCATGGGTAGGGGGAGGTGTAGTCCCTGGGCCCAGGTGTAGGTGGAGTGGAGTGATGGGACGCAGTCTGAAGGGCTGGACCGGATGTTACCGGTGTACTCACTGTTTGAATAAAGTCACACAGAATACAAATAGTAAACCAAGTTCCGGATACTGGTAGCCTCTGGAGGGGTGTGCTCGGGTCCCGCACACCAGTGAACAGAACAGGGGCCCTTCCTCCTGCACTTTAGTTTGGTGTCTCGTGTGTTGACTAGTCCGCATGAAACGGGAAAAGTCCACTCCCGATGTCTTTGCTGTGGGAGCTGTGGCCCACGAGATATGACCCTTGGGATTTTTGCAGGCACTTGCAGACACGCTGTCCCCTGCGTTTGGCTTCCGTCTCGCTCTATCTGCTGGGCTGCTGATGAGACAATACTTGGAATCTTGTCCCTGCTGGTCAATTGGAAAGGTGCGTGAAGCGGTCCTCGCCCTAGGGTCCAGGTACCCCGACTGTGCACGGACTCCGGACCGGATCCCCACTGTCGGCACCGGCAGGCTACAACCCTGCCCCGGTCCACATAAGGTCTCCTGCGACTGGATCTCCGTCTCCTGTGGCCCTGCTCTGCCATCTTCCACCTAGTCAGCTCCACTAGTCCGGTAGTCCGGGAGCTACAACCCCCAACCACCACTTACCTCCTCTCACTTCCACTGTCCGAACTCAACTCTGTCTTCTGCAGACTCAGACTGTCTTGTTCACTCCCCTGACACCTCAGAACCCCTAGGTGGGCATCACCATCTGCCTGGAAGAGAGGCAGAGCTCCCCCAGGGAGCTGGTCACTGTCAGTCCACTCTCTCTGGTCTCTCCAAGCGTTCTGAAGTAAAGTGAAACCAAGCTCTCTGCTCTACAAGTTTCTCCCTGCACGTGCCCCCACCTAAGAAATGTTCCCTCTGTCTGTGTGTGTGTGGCTGTGTGAAGCAGGAAGCAAAACTTACCAGGCTTTAACCTCTTCCTGCTCAGTGTGGACGGACATTATAAAATACATAGAAATATATAAAATATAATACCCTGTAGCAACCAGTCGCAGGGCGCTACACGTGATGGTCCTGTGACCTGAGGTTCACTCATTATTGGGTGGCTCAGCATAATAAATGTATTTGCTTTCTGTCACTTCAGGAGTTAATGTCAGTTTTTCCTGCTAGCAGCTCCTTGCTAATCACCTTATGTGAAGCTGCTGTGTTACACCTCCCACCTCCTTTAACCCCTTAAGGACTTATGACGTACTGGGTACGTCATGGTGACATGGTGCGTAACGACCCATGACGTACCCAGTACGTCATCGCGAAATCGCGGCCCTGGAGCACCAGTGAGTGCGATTGGTTAACACAAACCTTAGATTCGTGGAGGAGGGGACCTCTGCTTGACCTCAGAAGGGGTGGTGTCTCCCCCCCGGACCTACGGAGGTTGTGATTGGCTGACGAACGCCGCTCAGCCAATCACAGCCACTGTAATGTTTCAGTGGCTGAAACATTGAAATCCAGCCCTCATCAGTGCAGCTGTAGCACTGATTATTGGCTGGAGCTGGGGGATTGCTGCTTCACCCGCCCCCAGCTCTGAATGGAGAGACCAGCCTTGTGACCGATTTCTCCAATCACCATCGATCTGGGGCCGGTGACCACTTCCCTCAGCTTCACTCCATCCGTGGAAGGCAGCTGAGGAGAGAGATCCCTGCAAGTGCCCTGGTAAGCCCCTGCCCCCCCAATCAGCCGCCCTGCCCCCAATCCCCTGCCACCGCCACCGATCCACCACCAATCTTCTCTATCTGCTACAGCCCCCTCCATCTGCTACCGCTCTCCTCCATCAGCCACTGCCTCCCTCCGTGAGCTGCTGCCTGCTCTCTCCCATCCTCATCTGCAGCCCCCTCCACCATCTCTCACCCTCCGCGATCTGCTGCCCGCACTCCACTATCTCACCTCCCCGATCTGCTGCCCGCTCACCACCATCTCTCACCCTCCCCGATCTGCTGCCAGCTCTTCACCATCTCACCTTCCCGATCTGCTGCCTGCTCTCCACCATCTCACCCTCCGTGATCTGCTGCCTGCTCTCCACCATCTCACCTTCCCAATCTGCTGCCCGTTCTCCACCATCTCACCCTCCGCGATCTGCTGCCCACTCTCCACCATCTCACCTCTCCGATCTGCTGCCCCCTCTACCATCTCACCTCCCCGATCTGGTGCCCGCTCTCCACCATCTCACCTCCACGATCTGCTGCCCGCTCTCCACCATCTCACCTTCCCGATCTGCTGCCCGCTTTCCACCATCTCACCTTCCCGATCTGCTGCCCGCTCTCCACCATCTCTCACCCTCCCCAATCTGCTTCCCCCTCTCTCACCCTCCCTGATCTACTGCCCCCTCCACCCTCTCTCACTCTCCCTGATCTGCTGCACCCCCTCTCACCCTCTCCAATCTGCTGCCTCCTCCACGCCCTCTCACCCTTCCCAATCTGCTTCCCCCTCCACCCCCTCTCACCCTCCCCAATCTGCTGCTCCCTCCACCCCCTCTCACTCTCCTCAATTTGCTGCCCCCTCCACCACCTCTCACTCTCCCCAATCTGCTACACCCTCCACCCCCTCTCACCCTTCCCGATCTGCTGCCCCCTCAACCCCCTCTCACCCTCCCCGATCTGCTGCCCCCTCCACCACCTCTCACCCTGATCTGCTGCCCGCCCTCTCCCATCCTCCACCGCGCACTCTCCCATCCTCCATCCAGCTTTTTTTCCATCCCACCTAGTCCCCCCCCGCTTTTTGCAGCACATCCATGCGTGTGTCCTGATTTTTTTTATTTATATAAACTAAGTAAGAAGTACAAATAAACTTAGTTTAGGGCCAGTAAAATGATACTATAGTAATCGTCAACTACAGTAATTTTTACTGAATATTGTAAGGGTCAGCTCAGTTCCACACATGAAAGCGATGCACGAGTCTCACATCGCATCATCCGGCATGGCCGCTCTCTTCCAGACAGGAGTGTGTGGCTGTGCCGGATGATGCGATGCGAGATTTGTGCATCGCTCTCACGTGGGGCACTTGCCTTAGTGTCAGTTGCAGGCGCTCATATTGTTTTTAGATTTTTTTTTTTTTTTTTTACTGACGTCCGTATTTTTTATTTCACCAAACTAATTTTTTTGTATGGAGGGGGGGTCTAGTTTCCAAAATGGGGTCACATGTAGGGGAGCTCCATTGTTTAGGCACCTCAGGGAGTCTCCAAACGCAACATGGCGTCTGCTAATAATTCCAACCAATTTTGCTGTGAAATGGCGCACCTTCCCTTCTGAGCCCCGCTGTGTGCCCAAACAATTGATTTCCACCACCCATGAGGCATCTGCATACTCAGGAGAAATTGCATAATACTTTTTATGGTGCATTTTTTCCTGATACCCTTGTGAAAATAAAGCTACTTGGTTGAAATAACAATTTCGTGGTAAAAAAAAAATTCACGGCTGAACATTATAAACTTTTGTGAAGCCTCCAGGGGTTCAAAGAGCTCACTAAACATCTAGATACATTCCATGAGGGGTCTAGCTTCCAAAATGAGGTCACTTGTGGGGGAGCCCCAATGATGCTCCTTCCCTTCCGAGCCTTGTCGTGTGCCCAAACAATTGATTTCCACCACATATGAGATATCGGTGTACTCAGGAGAAATGCACAATTAATTTTATGGTGCATTTTTTCTTGATACCCTTGTGAAAATGCTAAATCTTATGGCTATCGTAACATTTTTGTGTAAAAAAGTAAAATTTTCATTTTTTCCTTCTACATTGCTTTGGTTGCTGTGAAGCTCCTAAAGGGTTAATAAACTTCTTGGATGTGGTTTTGAGCAGAGTGAGGGGTGCAGATTTTAGAATGGGGTCACTTTTGGGTATTTTCTGTCATCTAGGTTTCTAAAATCACTCCAAATGTGGTGATACCCCAAATTTTTTTTTTGTAAAGTTTGTTGGAAAAATGAGAAATTGCTGATAAACTTTGACCCCTTCTAACTTCCTAACAAAAAAAAAAATTGTTTCGAAAATTGCGCTGATGTAAAGTAGACAAGTGGGAAATGTTATTTAGTAACTATTTTGTGTGACATATCTCTCAGATTTATAGAGATAAAATTTCAAATTTTGAAAATTGCAAAATTTTTAACATTTTTGCCAAATTTCTGAAATCTTCACAAATAAACGCAAAAAATATTGGCCTAAATTTACCACTGACATGAAGTACTATATGTCACGAAAAAACGATGTCAGAATCGCCAGGATCTGTTGAAGCGTTCCAGAGTTATAACCTCATAAAGTGACACTGGTCAAAATTGCAAAAAATGTCCGGGTCTTTAAGGTGAAAACAGGCTGGGGGCTGAAGGGGTTAAGTAGCCTCTTCTTTCAGTTTCCGCCAGAAATCTCCTGTTCCTGACCACCCAGGTGACTGCAAGTCTCTAGGAGCTGCTGGATTTCTGCTCCTTTCCCGTTGTTGGAGTTATGTCTTAGCAGCTATCATGTTTGTGTTGTTCCGTTTTCCCTGTCTATCTACCTTTCTCTTCCTGTTGATTAGTACAGCAGTGAGGCTAGTGTCTCTGGCCGGCCATCTCACTAGTCAGGGTGTTTGTAGGGCTGGTGAGGGTGAAGACACAGCCCTGTTCAATCCAGTGAAACACACAAGTAAAAAAGAAAAAATACAGCTCACCGTATGATATTATGCTGGTTAATTCATGTTGTAGAGAAGGTCAGACGGTGCATGGAATAAGTGAGGCTCAAACGTGATTGCAGCAAAAAGAAAAAAATATCCAGCAGCAACGTCTTGATATGGAAAATATTTTTCTTAAAATTCCATTTTATTGAAAACTAATTAAAAATCATAATGCAGCAAGTTATAAACACGTGGTTATAACTTGTTGCATTATGATTTTTAATTAGTTTTCAATAAAATGGAATTTTAAGAAAATTATTTTCCCTATGAAGACGTTGCTGCTGGATATTTTTTTTTTTTTGCTACAGCCCTGTTCAATGTCTGTCAGGTTGTTAATGTTCTTAATTTGGCCAGACATGGGTCCCTTTTGTGTGGAAACTCGTGTTTGTTAAGTGTTTTCGTTTTCCGCCAGACTCTTCGGAGCCTTCCATTGTCTGAGGTTGTGTATTGCTAATTTAATGTAAATCCCTTCATCCTCTCTGTCTACGTCACTCAGAGGAGAATTATACAGGAACATTACCTATGGGGATTGGAATGCCACCCAAGAAGAGCACAACCTTAAGCTGGCTTTACACGCTGCGACATCGCTACCGATATATCGTCGGGGTCACGTCGGTAGTGACGCACATCTGGCGCCGGTAGCGACATCGCAGCATGTGACGCAAATGAGCAACGATCAACGAGCGCAAATACGTGCGATATCGTAGCTCGTTGTCACGTCGCTCATTTCCATAATATCGCTGCAGCGACGGTACGATGTTGTTTGTCGCTCCAGCGGCATCACACATCACTGTGTGTGACACCGCTGGAACGACAAACATCTCCTTACCTGCCTCCACCGGAAAAGGAGGAAGGAAGGAGGTGGCCGGGAGGTTCCGGCCACTCATCTCCTCCCCTCCTTTTCTATTGGGTGGCGGTTCAGTGACGCTGCTGTGACGTCGCTGTGACGCTGAACGAACCGCCCCCTTAGAAAGGAGGTGGATCGCCGGTTACAGCGACGTCGCAGGGCAGTTAACTAGTGTGACGGGGGAGTGAGATTTTCTGTGCGACGGACAGCGATATGCCCGTGTCGCACAAAAGAGGAGGCGGGTACGCACGATAGTGATATCGTCACCGATATCACTCCTGTGTAAAGCCCACTTTACTCCACCAATCCGGTAAAACCACAGTACCCTGGGATAAGTGCCCGGGAGATATAAAAAGGGTTGACTGCTTGAGTCACCAGGGTGTTCTTTTGCTAGATGGCTTCAATCTACGGGTTTCTGTCCTGGTTGGAAGTCCTTTACCCAGCCTAAGCACTTTGGTGCCGGTTAGGGGAACAGAAACTGGATTCTGCAGAAGCATCGCCGAGGATTTTAGAGTTCGGCTGGAAGAAACCCAGGTTTGGACAATTCGGTTACCTGGCTATGGACTTTGCTGTGCTTGTGAACCTTCCTATGCTTGTCACTATCCTGTTCCCGGTGGGTGCCTACCAAAAGCAAGGTGCTGGTGGTTTGGGGTATATGGGAAGCTCCGAAGGCCCGAATATTCTAATCCCTGGTGAGGCAGTGGAAGGGTGATACTCTGTTGCCTGATACATCGTGTGATCTTCATGGTTTTGTGCTATATACAGTTGAGGATCCAATGAAGTCTAATTATTGTAGTACCCGCACCGTGTGTTGTCTGAGTAATGTTCTGCACATGGTAAGGAGTTCGGGCATTCAGTTGGGATGAGCCCTTGTCCATGCGGTCTTTCTAAAGGTGGCTGGGCCAGCGGTCGAGAGCACCCATTGACCCCTGTGTCTCCATAGTGAGGGATTAGGTATCTGGCTCAGCGACGGGCTGACACACCCCATATAGGGATGTTAGGGAGCTCAAGAAACAGGTTGAGGTGAGTCCAGGAGGTGTCCTCTCACACCTATCCCTAATCATAGGGCCCACTGTTATAAAATTGCCCCCGTTGTCCCCCTTGTTTATTTTGTGTTGTGTAGTGCGCCAGATGTCCATGAGCCTGAGCACAGTACATTCCAACACTACCTTCTCTAAGCGTGACACCTAGTCATCAGGTAAGAATCTGACTTTCGGCTGCCAATGGCTTTGAGAACAAAAAAATATCCACAGTCATGTTCTCAGTCGCACAGCACTGTAAGTCCAGAAGTTTCTGCTCTTTAAGAACCCTCAGAACATTTGAGGCTGAGGGAATGGTGCAGACTGGAACAGCCAGAGGGCAAGATGTGGCTTGCGGGCTGCACTTTGCCCTGCAAGTCTATGGACTATGGTAATAAACAATCAGTACACGAGTTTCGCTGTATCAACAGCTTTGTCAGGAGTATAAACCAGGAACATATGTGTTTTGAGATTTTTGTAGGTTTGCATTTACTCCAATTAGATATTAGATTAGGCAGAAAGCAATAAATCTATGCTCCATATGATAGAAGCCACCATAGATCAAGGGAGGTCTTCTAAATTTGGTGCTTTGTGGTGAGGTTTCATTGTAAATGTGATTTGATCAATGAGATTTTGCCCTATCAAACTCATACTGTACTATAATGCAATGCAAAATGAATGTGGTGTTAATATGTGAATGGGTAAATTGCGGTTTAATGTGCGGATTACTCAGTCTGGCATAATTGAACTTGCTTAAATGTATTCAGCATCTTTCAGAGTGAAGCCTTCAAGCTTTGAAACTAAATTCAAGCACTTAATAGAAATATGCAGGTGAAAGTACAATTAATTCTAATTACCAGACCATACATTGTTAGTTGCACAGCCATGAGTAAAATTAAAATGGCAATCACAATTAGAGAGCTGCAACCTCATTGTACAACAAATTAGCCACAAATTAAAAGTCCTGGAACTATTATACGTTCAGTCTATTGCCTATTGTCACAACTGCCTCGCCAGGCATGTAACACCTATTATGCATTCAACGCCACTTTAATTTTCTAATGTCTTTTGTTTCTTTATTTTTTTTTCATTTTTTTTGGCTTTTCAGCATTTTTCAGATTTGAGATGCAGAAGGTAAAGCGCTGAACACTGAACTTTTACTTGTTCGATATGCAACTGCTATATAGTTTACATTATCCAAGAGAATGTGACAAATCACAGAATGAAAGACATTAAAAGTCATGGAATTATTTAAAGAGATCAGATCACTTTTTTCACACTTAATCACATTTTTATTTAATGAACTTTGCATAAATCAGTGGTACAATTGAAAATAAATTTTTCTAATTTTTCTTATTAGAGAGATCTGCCTCTTTCTCCACTTATAAGCCACTTCACCCCATCTTAATAGAAAAAGACATGGGCCGCACATCCAAAAATTATACGTTTATCTAATGCCGTTAAGCGGTCTTTACACGCTATGATATATCTAACAATATGTCGTCGGGGTCACGTCGTAAGTGACGCACATCCGGCATCGTTAGTGATATCGAAGCGTGTGACAGCTATGAACGAGCCGAAATACTCACCTTCTCGTTCATCGTTCACACGTCGTTCATTTTCTAAAAATCGAACGTCTTGTTGTTCATTGTTCCCCAGGCAGCACACATCGCTCCGTGTGACACCCCGGGAACGATGAACTGCAGCTTATCTGCGGCCGCCGGCAATGCTGAAGGAAGGAGGTGGGCGGGATGTTACGTCCCGCTCATCTCCGCCCCTCCGTGTCTATTGGCCGGCCGCTGTGTGACGTCGCTGTGACGCCGAACGTCCCTCCCCCTTCAGGAAGTGGATGTTCGCCACCCACAGCGAGGTCGTTCGGGAGGTAAGTACGTGTGACGGGGGGTTACAACATTGTGCGACACGGGCAACAAATTGCCCATGCTGCACAAACGATGGGGGCGGGTGCGATCACACGATTCATTGAAGCGTGTAAAGCAGGCTTTAGGTAAAAATGTATACAACTGAACATGAGGTTCTTAGTTTAATATTGTTATCAGACTGTATGAAGCCACTGCCACGTCATGGGGAACCTCTGAGTGGTTCCCTGCGTGTTGGTGCAGTGGGGCGACCATTGTTTCTGTGGTTTTGTGCTTATTGTTCTGTCCCCACTTAAAGGTGATTGAAGGTGCGTAGTTGTGGGATGGCGTGAGAATCTTACCTTCATTTTCCAATAGGTAATGCAGACATGACCAGAGCGCTTCAGAGTTGATGGATAAAACGTGCACGCGCTGAGATGAACAACGGTGGTTTATTTCTCCATAAAACATGCACAGTTACAGAGAACCGAGTTCTTGGTGTGGTTCTCTTGTGATGCTTGTTTCTGATGCCACTGAGGTCAGAAGACTTTGCTTCTAGCAGCTCAAATAAGGGATATGATTCTCACGATCTCTGGCTGGGAACTGAACATGAATGCCAGGATGTGATGTAAGAGGAGCAGCAAACACTCCCATGGGCTGGACGAAAAGAAACAGAGGAGCCAAAAGGTCTGACCAGTAGATCGCAGCAGAAGAGAAGCATGAAAAACATGAAATAACAGTAGATATGTCATTAGCTAACAGTTTTAAATAAAACAAGTAGGAACAGCACATCTATGGGGTGGTGTGGCCTGTAGTTTTGGGGCCTCGGCCTTGCAGCATGGGTACTAAGAGGCACCAGATCACCTGCCATGCTGGTGCACTGATTGGCACATTGCGCCATATTTTTAAGGCTATTTAGAGTTAGGGACCCACTCAGAGGTTCCCCGTGACGTTGCAGTGGGTTTCATACAGTCTGATCGGAATATTAATCTAAGACCCTCATGTTCAGTTATATATATATTTGCCTAGCCGCATTAGATCATCGTATGTTTTTTTGTATGAGCGGTTCATGTCTTTTTCCACAATCTGATAAGAATGTAATCTAACAACCTCATGCTCTGTTTTATAAATTTTGTCCAGCGGCACTAGATCAACTGATGATTTTTAGGTGTGCGGTCCTGTCAACAGTGGCTACCAGGGTTTTGCCATGAATAAGGAAACCCCGAAGGAGTGCCTCAACAAACAGTGTGCAAAATGAAACCATGGTGGGCCTTGGAGCTAGGGATAGGAGACACATTCTGAACTCACCTGAGGTTTATCTCTGCTCTCCCTAATGACCCTATACAGATTCTTTCATCCCACTGCCGATCACGTGTCTAGGCCCTTGCTTTCCCTGAGCTCACCCCGGCTAGTGAGAAGGCTAGGGAAAGCATTAGTCTCACGACTGCACTAATTCAACACAAAGGTGGGAAGACAGACAGGGGGGGAAATAGATACAAAAGGAAAACAATCTAAGCAGCTACAATACAGCTAACACCACAGCTGCAATAGTCACAAAACGTCAGGCTTCCAAAGTGGACTACTTAGAAATGAGAATGTTAGGACATGTGACTATGTGACTAGTGAAGGGGAGTGGTCACAAAGAGCTGCATCTGGGATTAAGGCTCCAAAGGAAAGCTAGATAGAAGAGAATCCTTAACCCCTACAGCAACAAAAGAATGCAAATACATTTAAACATAAAATACAGACCTGAGCACAATAAGGTGCTGTGACCCAGACTCGCCAGAGATTCCCCCAGAGTGAGGCACACTCTTGACAGGTCCATTTTCCTACACTTCTGGCCCCATATTAATATGTTTGAAGGCCTAGTGAAAAGTCTCAATATGCTTGATGCTTTTCCTTGCAGAAGATAGGCCCCTCTACTCTTTGGACTAAAAATTCATATATCTACATCTCCAGATCCAAGGCGGACAACAATAAATCCCATGAATAAGACATAAAGCGACTAGACCAAGAGGTTAAATTACTTTGATTACATTTTCCATTTTATTGGAATTCTGACCCTTTGGACTATCTGGGTGTGAAATTGATTTCTGATTCTACTTCATTGGTTTCAAGCAAATTGTTGCAATGATCAAGATGTAAATCATCCTGAAATGTATTTACACTAGAGTATTTCTTCATCTATGCAAATGGCCTCTTCAGAGAGAAAGATCACTAGACCTCTTGTGGAACATGTTGGAAGTAGTAATCCTAAAAATCAATATCGAACTTTATTATCATCGACCATTATAGTGACTTGACTTAGGATAAGAAGCCAAATGAGAAACACCATTGTGTTTCTGGGTGTTTGCCCCTTCTCAGTACAAAGCAGGAAAACTGCTTTGGTTGGGTGAGATGCTTTTCATTGGAGCCTAAGGCGGGCTTTGCACGTTGCGACATCGCAAGCCGATGCTGCGATGTCGCACGCGATAGTCCCCGCCCCGTCGCAGGTACGATATTGTGTGATAGCTGGCGTAGCGAAAATTATCGCTACGCCAGCTTCACATGCACTCACCTGCCCTGCGACCGTCACTCTGGCCGGCGACCCGCCTCCTTCCTAAGGGGGTGGGTCATGCGGCGTCATAGCGACGTCACACGGCAGGCGCCAATAGCGGCGGAGGGGCGGAGATGAGCAGAATGTAAACATCCCGCCCACCTCCTTCCTTCCGCATAGCCGCCGGCGGCAGGTAAGGAGATGTTCCTCGCTCCTGTGGCTTCATACACAGCGATGTGTGCTGCCGCTGGAACGAGGAACTACATCGTACCTGTCGCGGCACCGGCATTATGGAAATGTCGGTGAATGCAACGATGATACGATAACGACGTTTTTGCGCTCGTTCATCGTATCATCTAGCATTTATACAATACGATGTCGAAAGTGACGCCGGATGTGCGTCACTTTCGATTTGACCCCACCGACATCGCACGTGCGATGTCGCAACGTGCAAAGCTGCCCTAAAGGTCACTCTCCACTTTCTTCATTGAGAAATGAGAATGACAGGGATTTTTTTTAAATGCTTTATCCTTAATATTATATAATTTTACCTACTGTTGCTTCTGTAGATCGTGTTGTTGTGTACTATGGTTACTATCATGGTTAACTTGTCTGAGCCACTCTACCAAAACATGTAAACTAACCTTGGCCCAGGGTTGCATGTTTTCTTCAATGGTAGGGGGATTTAGTCATTGTTGAATAACTCTCACTGTGGCTTATTTCCCAAACAAATGAAAAATGAAATCTTCCCAAATATTGTTTTTCCTTGACATCTTCCAATGGAGAAGAGGTGAGATGTCTTCATACACATTATGTCACGCTAGGTACGGGGAAGTACCAAGCACACAGTGAAAGGGAAGGGAAACCATATGTCTGGGGAAGGGAAGATGGTGACCTTCGACGAAACCTACCGCTGGTCCCTCACCACCCTTAGATCGGTTCCGCACCTACGCTCCAAGCTGGATACCTGACCCTAGGAATCCCTAGTTCTGGGTCCTAAATAGAACTAGAGCTCTTCGTCAACCCCACTAAACAACTATAGAAGACACAAGGAGGACACACAGGGGGAAAAGCATGAACTACTTATCATTAGATGACTCAGGTAGAAGTTCAGCAGAGTTTTCAGCAATGATACCACAGAGAAGTACAAGCCACCTGCTTGCAACCAAGGCTTGAAGGAACTGAAACAAACCACCAGCACCAATCCAAGGAAAGAAGGGGCATTTAAACACCAAGGAAATACTGATGATAAATAGTTGGGTGGAAGGCGAGCTCCTGCTGGGTCCAAAAGGGAAGAAGATGAATCCAGCAGAAAAGCTACCTATACCAATGAATACTGACAACAGGAACAATAGAAACTCAGGGAGCATTCTGCACAGCCAAACGCTGTGACCTTCTATGGCCAGAAACCACATGACTGTCTGTCACGCGTGACACACCTGTGACACATCAGATGTGTATCCATTTCAGTTAAAGGTTGTTAGGTTGGTTTATATATTTTTAAGGTGTATAGACACATTTAGATATTTAGTAATCCTTTCTGAGCTACTGAGCATGTGCGACCACTGGCACTGGACACATAAGGAGGAGGTTCTTAGGGAGAATCAAGTGAACAGTAGGGGCACCAAACTTTTTTACAAATTATCCCAACTGTTATTATTAACTCCTTCAAACCCCCAATGTAGTAACATGTCAGAGTCCGGGTGTATGTGTATAGAGCTGGCTCAGGAGCTCAGCCAGCTCCATACCAAGCAGGTGCCAGCTGTGTTATTGTGTAGGAGGTGGTGATGTCCCCATACTGTTTTATAATATTTTTATGTACTGTGGAAAATGTGTTTTACATTGAGCATATTGTTTATGTTATTGAATATTATAATTGTATGTGATAAGATGTACTGCTGCTAGTGAAATGTGACCCCCCCCAATGTAGTAGAGCTGGGATCGGGTAACGGTCGGTGCCATCTAGTGGTTGGGCAGGAGCCACAGTAAGGTAGACGTTAGATAAGATTGAGCCTAGTAGAGAAGGAGTGACAGTTGGCAAGTGGGTTGGCTAAGGGGTGCGGCCCTCTTGGGGTACCAGTTTGGATTGGAATCAAGTAAGAGAAGACGTAGCTATGGTGTTGAGGCCAATAAGGAAACCCTGAGGTAACCTCCAGAGGTCCGGAGCCTATGGCTCACCCCGGCGGGATCAGAGAAGTCATACGACTAGACAGCCGTCGGGACCCAGAAGCGGTCACAGTGAGAAGAGGGAGAAAGAAGACACAGGCCCTGCAGCTTGAGGACAAGATCCAAGATAGTGACAATAGGTGGAGAGAGAATACCCCGATACACATTGACAGTAGAACTGTCAAGAGTGAGGCCATGTGTGTCATAGCGGTGAAAGTAATAAACTGTTCAAGTTTGGCTTGCCAAGAGAACTCCAGTAACAGAGTAAACTCAGCACTCGAGATAAGAGTTTTTTGAAGATTTATTTTAAAGCAATCACAGATTTTTGATGTTTCGGCCACAATCACATAGCCTTCATCAGAAAATAGATGTCAATAAGGAAAAATAAACTGATCAAGTTTTGCTTTGCCAAGAGAACTCCAGTGTCATGTGTGATGCCCTGGACTAGTCAGGTCGTCCCAGGTAGTCACACACAACACCACCCCCCCTCCCAATTAGGTAACACCAGTCAAACTAAAAACCTTGTCACCACCCTCCAGGTTTGATGTCCACACCAGGGGGGCGGAGCCAGGCGGTTGGCTCCGCCCACCGAGGAGTTCACAGGCCTGGAGGCGGAAAAACACAGAAGGAGTCTAGTTCAAGTACAAGTGTAGAGCAGTCAAGTTCATGGGCAGTCCTGTGTCCAGGCTGCCAAGAGACTACCAGGTGGCTGGGTCAGGGCCCAGTCACCATTGGCAAGGAGGCAGACGGTGGTGGCTGCCTGCAGGAGACCGGGAAGACGACCGGTGGAACCGTAAGGGACCGGGACAGGGTAGTGGCCCGCCGGAACCGAACCGGGGAGCCAACTGGATACCAGAGGACCAGGCAGGGTACTCAGACCCAGTATAAAGCCCTGAACCGACAGGGCCGAGTCGAATCAACTGATTGCGGACTGGACTTAAGGACCTATCCCACACAAGTCCCGTTAGAAGACAACAGCCCAACCATACAGGGTAAAGCCATCGCCAAGGCATAGAGACCCAAAGGGCCAGCATCTGCGGGCAAATGGGCTCCTACGGCATATACAAGTCGGGGAGCGAACTACCGATGTCTAGGCATAGGAGTCAAACATTTACATACAGAGGTGCAGGAGAAAGGCGGAAACCACCAACCTATTATGGGAGAAGATGCAGCCAGCTGCAGGCCCCGTTCATCACTCCGTTTGGTTTACCAGAGACTCCAGTGTCTTGTGTCAGAGTGAGTACACCAGGGCCATCAGGCACTGCACCGCACTGCACCGCAACACTTCACCCTGCACCCCGGCCCTCGCCTACCGGGCCCCGGGACCAACACCCCCTACCCACGGAGGGGTCAACACCTAGCTGCGCCATTACACCGCTCCTGGGAGCCCCCATACCTTCACCGCAGCGGTGGTGTCTACAATCACCACAACCCGTGGGTGGCGTCACGAACTATCACCCCAAACCAAACCACCGTGACCCCGGCCGTGGGACTCCTCACCCAAATCCCCGTGTGTAGCGCCAACTCCCTTGCAGAGCGACGTGACCCCCGGGTCCGTGAGAGGCTCGAGCCACCACCCGCAGTACGAGCACGGATCCGAGCGGCTCGGCAGTCGCAGCTGAGCCCGCGGGGCAGTACACATGTCTTTAATAACTTTATCTATGAAGGGGACCGACTGCGGGGTGATCGACACTGACCTGAAGAAACCAGTGTTGTACCCCCCACCTGAAGTCAAAACACACACACTGACTCTCTCTGGCCAAGGAGTATGGAGCCCATATGGCCCATTGTCCGTGACTTCCTTCAATACAGCCAGCATCTGTCTATAACAACAGTGCCAACAGTTAGCTCTAGTCCTCTTTTTAGCCATTTACTGTAGATGCTGCTGGCCACAAGCAAAGGGTGCAGTTGGTTTGCTATAGCTGTAAGAACCTGTTCCTGCCATCTTGGTTCTCCTAGGCAGCCATTCCCCCAAAAATCAAGCCATCATATGGCAATGTCAAGTGAAAGAAAAAAAAAAAAGATATAGTGTGGCACCCAGGCGGCAGGGGATCAACCTTACTCGTCGCCGGGCCGATAGTGTCAGTTCCGGAGATGTCACGGGGTGGCTCTTGTGCCCGGTTTCATGCCCCGAGGTGCCCACAATAAAATGGGAATGATGAGGTGGAGGCTAGGAATGTCATGATGCCACCTGCAGTACACGGCCAGGGAATAGCCGCCACTGCTGTCGCCATTCTTCGGGGCTGATGATAGTAGCAGTGAGGACGGTATCGCACCCCACAGGTGGAGCAAACTCCGGGGAGGATAATTGAGGGGAGTAGTGGTGGCGGTGGCCGTAGGCGCCAAGGTGCGGGGCGGCGGTAATAAAAGTCTGAGTTGGCTTCTGCGGTTCCAGGTGTCTTTATTCACAGTTCTTTAAATAACCTGGTTGCTGCCGCTGAAGTACTGACCACCGCTGTGATGGGCCCTGTCAACCTCAGATAAGTTGGAAGAAGCCACCGGTGTTTGGAAACTGTCCTTTTTAAGAGTTGCCCCTCCAGTAGTGAGGAACCCGGGCTGAGCATCGCGCGCCAAGCCTAGGCCCCGTGGAAGAAGAAAAAGAAGAGGATGGTGATGGTGTCGTGTCGCCAGAACTGATGTCCCTGGTAGACTGACTAAGGATTGTGTCAGGTTGCTCTTACTTCTACCCCAAGTGGAACCCGCCCCCCAGGTGGTTGTCCTAGTGACCAGGAAATTCCTATGCTTCGTGATGGCCAACCCCCTGCCTACCCTAGTCCAGCTCCCCAGTGAGAAGGCTCCTAAGCTGTATGTAGAGTGTGAATGTGGAACACCTGTGATTAACCGGAGGCAAATACCGCACCTTAAATAAGGTGCAAAACTCTGTGACGACTGAAGCCGCAGGGACACCACAATAGCTCTTGGAAGGATATAAGAAAAAAACCCAAAAGCATTAAAAACTGAAAACTATCCCAATTCCTGAAGGGGTTAATATTTGTGTGCATATTTATTCCAGCTGTTGTAAATCATACACAAGACAGACAATACAATAAGGACATAAACGCTCGCCCGCGCTATGGCCGCCACCCAAAAATGAGGCATTCCCTTTAATGGTTTTACAATAAACAACTAATTTCCAAGGTTGAAAACCAAGACCTAGCAATTGAGAAGAAAAAATAGACAACGTCCAAATGTCACGTACCTATTATATTATGTTGTACAAAGAAAAATGCTCATGAGGGACGTCATGAAAATGGAAAGTTTGTGTGGAGGATAAAGAGAAGAGGCTTAAATTATTAAGCAATATTTTCTCTGTCAAGATATGAGAAAGCGTTTTTAAATGGGTCCTTGCAGTGAGTTATTTTGGTATAAATGCGTTTGTGATGGTGAGAAGGATAGTGCAAATGGACTTACAACATCGCACTGTACAATGTAATAAAATCAATTTAAAGCATGCCTTAAGTGAAAAAGAAAAACTTCACAATTCTCTTACATCCATGAGGTGCTTTACCTGGAGACGTCACTCCTTTGTGGCTCATCCGAATGTGCTGAGGACCTGTTACGGAGGGGGACGATAGAATATAAAAAGTGTGATATCAATCGTCACCTGAAGTCCGCCGGGAAGGTATTAAAGCCACTATTGGCAGGAGATCGAAATACAGCTCGGATCCGTGCTCGTCGGTGGGTGGCTCAAGCTCATCATGGACCCGGGGTTCACGTTGCTCTGAAAGGGGGTTGGCGCTACACGTAGAGACTTCGGTGGGGAGTTCCACGGCTGGGGCCGCGGTTGTTTGTAGGGGATTTAAGTTTGTGACGCCACCCACGGGTTGTGGTCAATGGATGGACACCACCGCTGCCGTTGACTAGGCTCCCGGGGACGGTGTTGCGCAGCTTGGTATTGACCCCCTCCGTGGGTAGGGGGCATGATGGTCCCAGGGGCCCGAGTGAGGTGCTGAGGCGAGGGGATGGATGCGTGCTGGGGTGTCTGTGTGGTGCGGCGCGGTGCGCGGCCCAAAGGCACTGTTGTACTCACTATGACAAACACGCTGGAGTCTCTGGTAAACCAAACAAGATGGTGAACGGTGCCCGCAGCCGGCTGCAGTTTTCCCCTTATCAGGTTGGTGGTTTCCGCCTTTCTCCTGCACCTCACTTATGTAGAAATGACGACTCCTATGCCTGAGCAACAGTAGTCCGCTCCCCGGTTTGATATGTGCCGGGAGAGCCCTCTTTGCCCGCAGACGCTGGCCCCTCGGGTCTCTATGCCTGAGCGGTGGCTTTACCCCTATGGTTGGGCTGTTGTCTTCAGTCGGGTCTTACGGGGGAAAGGTCCTAAAGTCCAGTCCTCAATCAGTTGATTTGACTCAGCCTGGTTGTTTCTGGGCCTCGTACTGGGTCTGAGTACCCCTCCTGGTGCTCCGGTTTCCAATCGGTTCCCCGGTTCGGTACCGGCGGGCCACCGCCTGTCCCCAGTCCCTACGGTTCCACCGGCTGTAATCCCAGCTCCTGCAGGCGGCCACCACCGTCTGCCTCCTTGCCAGAGGTGACTGGGCTCCAACCCAGTCACCTGATGTAGCCTATGGCAGACCTAGCTAGACACGGGTCTCCCCTTGAACTTCACTCCACTCCACTGTCAAAGCTAGACTCCACTCTGCTCTGCTCCCCACGGGGAACTACTCTGTTTTTCCAACCTCAGGGCCTGTGAACTCCTCGGTGGGCGGAGTCAACTGTCTGGCTCCACCCCCCTGGTGTGAACAGCAAACCCGGAGGGAGGTAGTTTGGCTGCTGTCATCTTATTAAGGGGGGGGGCGTGTGTGTGTATGGGGCTACCTGTGACAACCTGGCTAGTCCAGGGCGTCACAACAGCAACTCAGGAGAACCCAAAAGAAACAAAGGGGATGTTTAAGGGCACCCCCAGGGGCGGGCTGGGCTGGGAGGCAGGTGGGCAATTGCCCCCTGTGCTTTTCTCCCAGCTATTGTAGAGGGCCAGCTGCATAATGTCATTATAACACACATGGCCGCACACAGTGAATTGCACGCGGCCGTGTCTCTGTACTGTGATGTGGCCGGGCACACTGACACATTACAGGAGCAAACAGCGCTGACCGGCCGCATAGTACAGGAGACACGGCCGCGCCCAGTGCACAGTGCGCGGCCATGTGTGTTATAATGGCGTCATGCAGAGCGCTGCCTCCATCCTGTTGAGGAGCATCAGACAAGGGTTGCGGCTACATCCCAGTGGCTATTAGCTGACTAGGTAGTGGGCGTGACCAACTTTGTTAGTGGGCGTGGCCATGTTTCCTCCCGTCCACTATAATCATGCAGGCTTTGCCCCCCCCTCCACCTGCACTCTCCCTGCACCCCCCATCTGGAGGTCATACCTCAGACCCCCACTTCTATTATAAAGAACTCCAGGACACTTGGAGTTTCTTTCTGTTATCAGCTGTGTTGCTGAGGCCCCGCCCCTTCTGATCACATGGACGTGACATCACCACAGGTCCTTTAGCCTACAGGGATTTACCATCAAACAAGTCTGTGGCCGCACGGGAGAGAAGAAGAGGAGAGAAGTGTGCCACAATCATCAAAAGTAAAAGCCCTCCAGTATGTGTCTGTGTCTGAGTGTATAGGATTGTGTCTGTCTATGTGTTTGATTATTTGATTGTGAATGTTTTAAAATATGTATAAGCGTCTATGTGACTACTGTATATCTGTGTTTGTGTCTGTATATATGTGTATGTATACAGCTGTACGCAGGTGTCTGTAGGTGTATACGGCTGTATGCAGGTGTCTGTAGTTGTATACAGCTGCACACAGGTGTCTGTAGGTGTATATGGCTATAGAAAGGTGTGTGTATGTGTATACGGCTGTATGCAGGTGTCTGTATGTGTATACGGCTGTACGCAGGTGTCTGTATATGTATATGGCAGTGCGCAGGTGTCTGTATGTGTATATGGCTATATGCAGGTGTGTATAGGTGTATACAGCTGTATGCAGGTGTGTAGGTGTATACAGCTGTATGCAGGTGTGTGTAGGTGTATACGGCTGTACGCTGGTGTGTATGTGTATATGGCTGTACACTCTGTGTACGTATCTTTGTATATGTGTGTGTATATGGCTGTACGCTGTGTGTATGTGTCTGTGTATATGGCTGTACGCTGTGTGTATGTGTCTGTGTATATGGCTGTATACTGTGTATGCATGTCTATGTCGTGTCGGTGTACATGTCTGTATATGTGTTCACATCTCTGTACTCTATGTTTACATGTCCGTGTTTCTGGGGTTGGTTATGTGTGTAAGATGCCTGTATGTAAGGCTGTGTGCCCACCATCAGGGTTCACAGTGTTTTGGATTCAGAGTGTTTTCGCTGCATTGTACAGTACAAGCACAGTGGATGAGATTTCTAGAAATTCTATGCCCACTATACATGTACAGCCCACAGCGCAAACTGACCTGTGGTGCGGCTTCCCGAGCCCTGGCATGTCAATTTATTGCTGTGTAGCCACAAATCTCTCCACAGAGAGAACAGAAGAGAGAGACCACAGCGGCCCGAACCCTGACTCTGGACACAGGCCGCTGTGGTCCCTGCAGAGAGCACTGTGCTTATACTGTACAACACAGCATTTTGGACTCAGTGAAAACACATTGTGTCCAAGACGCTGCTGACGCTGATTGTGGGCATGGACCCTAAGGGCTCGTTCACATATGTGTTAGGGAATTTCATTTGTCTATGTCACCACCTTATGGCCTTCTTCACATGTCTGTGTATGTGTTGTATCCGTTTTTTTCACGGTTACCACGCGTACCCATTATAATCTATAGTGCTGCTTGCATGACCGTGTGTTTACACAGACCGTGTGTGATCCCTATGGAGACATCTGTTTTTTTCCCAGCAGCGCACATGACAAGGGCCAATAGAAGTTTATGGGGCCGTGAAAAACACATACAGTACACAGATGGCATTAGTGTATAGTCCATGTGCCAGACGTGTTCCGTACGAATTTAACATTGAAAATATAGGATAAGCTTTGTTATTGCTGTATATGTAGTTAGCTGGGTTATGGTACTGTATCTATGTAGCAAGTGTGGTTTTGCTCCTGTATCAATACAGTAAGCTCAGTTATGGTACCATTTTTAAGCAGTAAGCTTAGTTCTGGGACTATGTCTATGCAGTTCTGCTGCCTTATCGCTGTAGTAAGCTCAGTTTTGCTCCCTTATCTCTGTAGTAAGCTTGGTTCTGCACTCTTATCTCTGCAGAAAGCTTGGTTCTGCTCCCTTATCTCTGTAGTAAGCTCGTTTCTGCTCCCATATCTCTGTAGTAAGCTCAGTTCTGCTCCCATATCTCTGTAGTAATCTCGGTTCTGCTCCCATAACTTTGTAGTAAGCTTGGTTCTGTTCCCTTATCTCTGTAGTAAACTCGGTTCTGCACCCTTATCTCTGCAGTAAGCTCACTTCTGCTACTGTTTCTCTGTAGTAAGCTCAGTTCTGCTCCTTTATCTCTGTAGTAAGCTCAGTTCTGCACCCTTATCTCTGCGGTAAGCTCGGTTCTGCTCTCATATCACTGTAGAAAGCTCAGTTCTGCACCCTTGTCTCTGCAGTAAGCTCGGTTCTGCTCCCATATCTCTGTAGTAAGTGCGGCTCTGCTCCCTTATCTCTGTAGTAAGGTTGGTTCTGCACCCTTATCTCTGTAGTAACCTCGATTCTGTTCCCATATCTCTGTAGTAAGCTCCTTGCAGTTCCCATATCTATGTAGTTATCTTGGTTCTGTTGCAGTATCTATGAAAGCAGTAAGCGCGGTTCTGTTCCCATATATATGTACCAGTCTGCTCATAAAGTCTGTTATCACTGCTGTTTTAATGCAGTGGCCAGAGATAAACAGACCAAAGGTGGGCCATCGCAACTTGAGGGCCACTGCCTTATGATTGCCCCCGAGGCTAAAATGTGCCAGCCAGCCCCTGGGCACACTCCAACGTGTAGCATGTCCCTGTTAACCTCACAGGTACATGGGTAATGGTCACGTGTGTAGGGGCACATCAAAACCAAAAGGAATCGCAATAGGTATCAGTCACGGGTGTAGAAACCTGTCAGACCGAGAGATAACCCAGTTAACGTCACTGGGAAACCTAGGGCTTTACCGCTGAACCGGTCACGTGCGTACAGGGGCATGTCAGACTGAGTAGGCTACCCAGTTAGCGTCACTGGGTATCCAGGGCTGGCACATATATACAAGTCTTCCACTGGCACTGCAGACTACTGGTCACATGCGAAAGGGGCACGTCAGACCACGTGGGTCACCTGGTTAGCGTTACTAGGTACCCAAGGAATGATCGGACACTGGTTCACCCTCACCATACCAGTGTGCACACTCTGCATATGTGTTCCATAAGAAAAGAGCACAACACATAAGAGATACTACACCCAGGCATTGTACATTGATGAGCAAAAGGGTAACAATGTTTTGTACTTTTGACTTTCTGGCTCCATATCTCACCATCCACTACAGCTTTGAGCAAAAGACAACCTTCATTATATAGACAATCATCTTGGCTACCTCATATATAAATTTAGCATATGATTAGTTATGCAGATTCTTGTCATGTCACTGCATTGTTACTGTTTTGCTGCTAGTTTTGGAAAAATCTATTTCTTCCTTCAATCTACAAATTACTACCTGTTCTCACATTCCCTAATAGTTCAGTGCGTTATTAGTTTGATTCCCAAGTAAAAGGTCACTGGTTGGAATTGAGAAGCAGCCATGAAGAAGATTTCCCAAAAAAAGAGGAACAGCAACATGCAGCTCATCAACAGTAGTCTCTTGGCCAAGAAAATTGCCAAACTGCATCATGTGAGGCTATGATAGTTGGAAGAATACGAAATTAAGTCCGTCCATCAATTCAAAAGCCAAGAAGTGGACGTCCAGTCAACAAGTCGGCTCATCACAAGGTCTATCAGTTCTTTCTGGTGTGACAAACACATCAATGGAGGGGGCTCGGATTCTTCATAGTAGTGAGATCACAGACGTCCATGAAAGCTCCGTGTGATGCACGTTACACGAATCTATAATGGTGTCCCAAAAAAAAAAGGTAAAGAAGCCTTAACTTTAATATCATCTTAAGAGGCATCAGTTTACAAAAAAGTATGAAAAGTGGAAAGTAGAAGATGGAAACAGCCGATTTGGAGCAATGAGGGGAAAATCAATAGACGGCTCTGATGGTGAGGTCTGTGAACTCAGGTGAGGTCACTGAGTTTACAGACATTAATCTCCTGGCAGAAAGCTACATTTTTTTGCCAAGAGGTGTAGATTTAGTGCTGAAATTTGTACACCATATTCCTGCACCCAATCTACACCTCCTGGCGAAAAAACCCGCAACAAATCACCATGCGATTTTCATGCTATAGTGATGCGAATTTTTGCCTGGAGGTGAAATGTTGGTGCAGGAATATGCTGTAAAAATTTCAGTACCAAATTTGCATCTCTTGGCTAAAAATGCACAAAAACGTCTTTGACGCCTTTTTGGTGCATTTTCTTGCCAAGAGGTGCATTTGGAGCTAAAAGGTCTGTGCCACATTTCAGCACCATATTTGCACTTTCTGGCAGAAAACCGCACTAAAACGTCGTGAAAACAATTTTTGTGCATTTTTTTTGCTAAGAGATGCAGATTTGGTGCTGAAATATTTATACCACATTCATGCACCCAATCTACACCTCCTGTTAAAAAAAATACGTCAAAACAGCATTGGATAATTTTGATATGTACAGGTGTTTCAGAGATGCAACATTTCTCAGTTTTCTAGTTCCTTGATCGCTGGGCCGCTGTGCGCTCCTGCATGATTGACGCTTTAGTGATCTTGATCAACTTCGGAGCAGTTCTTACAAGCTATTTTGTGAATAGCTTGTAAGCAATGTGGATGTTGCCACTGACTATTGCAATTATTAAACATATAAATACCTCCGTTCTGGATAACAGAGAGAATTATTAATAACCAATAAATATCAAATTTGCTTACTTTTACAAATTCTTTCTAATTTTAACAATGTAATATAATGAGAATGATCCTTTAAGGAGAATCTTTAGCTTTGTGCCCTCCTTGTAACATTGTCTAATTCTTCCTGCTCATGTACCTATGGCAGTAACTTGCTGTTGAACACGTCTTTTACCATCTTTATGACCCCAATGTAGTTCGCTATCTTCTCATCTGCGGTGTGTTCTTTCAATCTGCTCCTACTATTATATCTTCCTGACTTTTATTACATCCCTCGAACAAATCTTACACTAAGGATAAAAAAAAGGTTTAGTTGGCAACTAATATTTGATAGGTCGAAGAGAACTCAAACCGGCAATATAGTCACTACCGGAAATTAAGGAACAGGTTTTGTAGCTGTTGCCTTTTACATACTTGCTGGAAGAAAAACAATATAATCCTGACAGTGAGTATATTACACACTGTTAGGATTTGGCATGTTACAATGCTTAATTTTATAATTAATGCTACTACAATAAATACAGATGTAGAAACCATTACACGGTCAGATGACACAATAGTTTATTAACATAGTCCTGGATGATGTTATCTCACAAGTTATGGATTGTTACATCGGTTCAGGATCAGAACCAATAACTATACAAGAATACAGCTCCAAAATTATCCACATTACAGAAATACACCAGAACAAACAACAGTAAATAAATACAGCATCACAACACTTCCATCAGTACAGGAATACATTCCAAGAACCACCAGCAGTAAATGAATGCATCACCAGAACCACAATCAGTACATGAACATCAGCAGAACCACCGTAAGTACAGGAATAGATCACTAGAACCACCATCAGTATATAAATGCATCAACAGAACCACAATCAGTACAGGAATATAACATCAGAACCACCATCAGTATATAAATACATCACCAGAACCACAATCAATACAGGAATACAACATCAGAATCACTATCAGTACATTAATGCATCACCAGAACCGCCATCAGTATAGGACTACAGCACCAAAACCACCATCTGTTCATAAATACATCACCAGAACCATAATCAGAATATAAATACATCCTCAAAACCACCATCAGTACATGAATACATTGTTCAATGGTCAATTATAATATCAGGTCAGCTCCATATACCATTGCATAAAATCTAAAAGTCACAGTCCATCCTTAACAATAGTAGGCAGATACTGGGAGTTGTTGTTACTAGCCATCATCAGACTGCAGACCATATAGGTACCACAGTATTGATGAAAATTAGTCAATATCACAAATAAACATTTACATCCAGGTGCCACCTTATGTGTGACATCTTCTCTGATTGGAACTGTTCTCCTTCATATTTTCTCCAAATTATCCAAACACCATGATGACATTTCACTTCCACAGCTCATCTCTGCAGACTTCCATCTTCTCCGGTCTTCTGCAGCACATCTCAATACGGTGGCCTTAAAAATAACAGTGCTGTGCCTCTGAATAAATATTTGCCCCACTCTGTGCTTCAAAATATAACCCCACACTGGCCCTCTTATTGTACATGGCCTCTCCATTGTCCTCTCCTATAAAATAGTGTCTCCAAAATGTCTGCTACTATAGCTAATAAGGGAGGACAGTGGTGATTAGAGTGAATAACTGCTACAGTGTCTGCCTTTATTAGCTATAAGCACCACACTGTCTTAAATAGAGCCTGTCATGTCCCAAAATGCTATTAACCTGCAGATGAATTTAATGAAAAGTGGACAAATAATACCACCATACTGTCCAGTCCACAAAGCAGCACTTTAGTGCATTCTTAATTCCACCACATCCATAACAATGGACATGGAGCGCTTCAAAACCACAATGTACTGTTTATATATGGCTGGGTTCACACAACCGTATTTTCTCCATCTGTTTTTCTCAGTGTTGGAGAGTTAGAAAAACAAGATTGTCCACCTTCTCCTTATGTCGTCCTGTGAAAATCAGACCACACTTGGATGTCATCCGACTACGGTCCGATTTGTTTCATGGACCCATAAACTTGAATGGCCGAGAGTCATCTGATTTTTGTAGGCAAATAGTGTATACTGCAATTTTTTTTTTCCACCAACCACTCAGTCCAAGGAAAAAATTGGCCAAGTGTACTGCCTCATTGAATAACATTGGTATGAGTGTGATCTGATTTTCTGGTGGATAGCACTTGGACTAAAAATCCGATCATCTGCACGAGCCCTTACAGTGGCAAAAAATGTCCAGATAATATCGCTATCCACTGTGCAACATAATAGTGACCCAGGGTGGTGAAATATTGCTTCTCTACTGAGCTCAAATTAAAAGGATGAAGACCAGTAGGTTGAGATGAGTAAATTGATTTGTAGCAGCCTCGTCAGTAGTCCATGGCTGCCGAATGGGAACCCTGCAAACCACCTCCTACCTGCTAGAATTAAGAATCCTCTTCTGATTTGTTCACATGGCATGGCATCTTTGCATAATGTTGCACTGGGTCTACTCAACTGAAGGGGATCTGTTGTGAATGTCATTTGTGTGGGTGCTGTTCTGAAGCTCCCTCTGGTGGCCAGGAATGGTAGTGGAGCTGAATCTGAGCTTGTGACTCAGACAGGTGTCGGCATTAATTTGGAATTAGGGAAGTCCTATTGCAGATAAGTCTGGTCTATATAGGAGAGCACTTTCTGCTTTGTAGGCGCCGGTTATAATTGTATATTCCTTGGTCTCTGTTCCTGGCCTGGAGCTTTGTCTTTCCCTGTATCCCTGAGCAAGAAGTCTGCAGCTAAGTTTTCAGTTTTTGCCTTGCTTCCTGGTTTATACCTTAGGGTGTTGTTTTTCCTCGTTTTGCTTTGTGTTTGTTTTCTTGCAGGTGAAGTTTTGTTTCAATTGTGTTGTGAGGATGAGGGTTTTCCCCTGTGCTAGCTCTCCTGCAGGAAAAGGGATTTTATTCCTGTCTGATTTGATTATTTGCTCTTCTGTATTATTATGTTCTTTTTTGGTATTTTGTTCTCCCATTATTTACAGGAGTACCTGATATAGTGGGGGTGAGGTCGTATGACCTCCAGGGCCTTTTTTACTATCAGGAGTTTGGTATTTTTCTACAGGGATTTTGTACTGACCACAATCAGTTCCTTTCCTTTTCTTTGTATCAAATTAGTTGGGCCTTCGCCTTTGCTAATTCGATTTTTCCTGAGTATTGTGTTTTCCTATATCACCGTAATCTTTGTACTACTCCTTTGGGGACTACTCTGAAGCAAGGTAGATTTCCTCATTTCATTCTGTGAGGCGTAGCTAGTTTCTCAGGCTGTGACGATGCATCTAGGTTTTTAGGAATGCTCCATGGCTACTTCTAGTGTGGTCTGATAGTCAGGGGATTGCGGTCAGCCCAGGTTCCAAGTACTCCTGTTTCTTGGTGTTTTCTCACCACTGGGTGTTTTTTGTAATCTTCCACGGTTACCGGATCATAACAGGGATCCAGCAGGAATACTGGCAAGTAGGAGGTAGTTTGCAGGGCTCTTATATATCGACCATGGAATACTGATGTGGCTGCAGGATCAGGGTCCTGTGAATTGATTTGCCGCACTCTATTCCAGCGCTACGTTGGTAGCCCATGGCTGCCGGACGGGAGTCCTGCAAACCACCTCCTACCTGCTAGAAATTGAGGAGTCTCTTCTGATTTGTAGACCTGGCATGGCATTGTTGCATAATGTTGCACTGGGTCTACTCAACTAAATGGGATCCACCAAGAATACTGGCAGGTAGGAGGTGCTTTTCAGGGCTCTTATACATTGGCCATGGAGAACTGATGTGACGGCAGATCCAAGGTCCTGTGAATCGATGTCCTCTGCTCTTCTGGTAGACATAATGTTCCCTCTGCAACCATATTCTAGCTCTGAGCAGAGAAATACAAGAGGCCTAGACACTTTACTTTTCACAATCATGAGACTATTTCCGTAAACCAGCAGTGACCTGCAAGAAAAAGTCTAGAAACTGATGGGCTCACTAATGGTTTTCTGCCGCAGTTTCCTGGAGGTGTCTAAATGGTCTTGTGGAGCTCCAGCGCTGTGTGGTGTCACATTCTGTGATAAAGAATCTGCAGTAAATGACTTCTGGCAAAAGATCAATAATTATTCATTTGCAGATAGTTGAGTGGGTGTGATTGTTTTGGGACCAACAGTCTGGAAATCCCATGAAAGAAGAATCCCACTGGGACAAATGCTTCCTTAGACAAGAGAATGATGAGTAAATTCAACTCGACTGCCCTAAAATAGAACAGATCTGTAGTTTATTGCAATATTCTGTCATAAATGGTCATATATACATAGGGCTGTGGATTCATATAGTAGGTATGGGCTAGTTGGGGCCCCATCCCATCTCTGGAATTTGTACCATATAGCCCAACCGAATATTCTGCAATTTAAAGGATAGCCAGTGACTGCTGAATTTTATTTTTGTGGACTATTAAGGTTTATTTTGCTTTTGACAATTCCTACATTTTTTTTTTTATTTTTTTTTAGAAGTAGTTCCTTGACAATAAACTGTTCATCCGGTAATCAGCTGTAACTGTAGAGAATTCTGGCAGCAACTTGTCAGTTTCCCTGCACTGCCACCACAGGACAAGTGAAGCATTACACAGGGTCCATTCAGTTCAATATGTTGTCAGAGTAATGTAAGACAGGTCGGGTCCTCCAGAGAAAGAGACTGTCTTTGGAATCCCTCATCCCTCCGATCAGAGGTGAGTATCCTAAACAGAGAAACCAAAATTACCTAATTGTGTAAATGACAATGGATTTTCGAAACTAGATAACCATTTTAATTCAAGATACAACTTCACTTTAAAGGGATTTTCTAATTAAAACTGTTGCATACAGGCATAAAGTTACGAGAAAAAGATTTCTATCAAACTTAACTTTAGACATCATTTCTAGAGATGGGCGAACCCGAGTTTCGGGGTTCGATAATTGTACCAAACACAGACTTTACAAAAAAAAGTTTAGGTGTGGAGCTCGGGTGATTTACATATGCAAACCACTTGCTGAACATTGCTTTGCTCGGGTACGCTCGATGCTCTGCCCGGTGTGAGCTGCTTGTAGTGTTGATCGGCTTGCACTTGGGGTTACAACAGTGTGATCAGATGTAGTGTGCACCCCCACAAAAGTGGAAAAACCCTGCTCACCCGCCACCGTAAGTGATCTGTTTATGGCTGGCTGCATGTTGGCGAAGACCCAAACTGCCCAATTAGTGACTTCCATTGGGGTTTAGGTCAACTCAGGGTCACAAACTGAACTTTATCAAAAGTCCGGATGAATCTGCCGAATCGTGGACTTTATCACTGCACAGTCGCTTCTCTTGATCAGAGTGAGGCTTCAGCATTGCTCTGATCAGGAGAAATGCTGCTTTCCTGTGAAATCACTCTGATCAGTAGAAATGCTGCTCTCCTGTGAATGGCAGTGCCAAGTTAGTCATGATGATGACAGTAATCATCAGCTGACCCCAATCTGCCATGGCAACCTAATGCGTCACGGGGTCACCGTTGGTGGTGGAGAACAGCGCAATCCCTGCCGAAGAGCATTAGATCGCGCTGTCAGAGTTTGACAGTATAATCTAAGAAGTTAAAAAGTGCAGGTGGATCTCCAATCAGCCATCCAGATGACAATGGGCTGTTTGCGTGACCCTGCGGTAATGAGACAGACACTGCCAAGGACATACCAGTACGTTCTTGGTTGGAAGGGATTAAAGAAAGAAGTAAAGCTCACTTCAAGGGGTTAAAGATTGCAGGAATGTGTAAATCAGCAAATGAATGGGCATGCCAGAGGGCCCCCCCCACACTTCTCAGGCACTTATTGTGCTTATATCATACATACCTTAAATCGTATTTTTCAACTCTCATCAAACAATAAATCTTCCATACTCCATACTGTTGAAACAGTTACAACGTTACCTAGCCATCAATCAGACCTGGAACCAACTGGAACCAAAAATAGAAAAGGTCAGCTCACCAACTGAAGGAGGCGTCCATTGCAACAGAATCTGTTAGTGCCAGCAGGGAGATAGAAACCATGGAAGAAAGGATCTTCCTAAAAAGTAGGACACCGATTGCTGGATCTTCCTAAAAAAGAAGACGCTGATTGTAAGATCTTCCTAAAAAGGAAGACGCTGATTGCTGGATCTTCCTAAAAAGGAACACACCGATTGCTGGACCTTCCTAAATAGGAAGACGCCGATTGTAAGATCTTCCTAAAAAGGAAGACGCCGATTGCTGGATCTTCCTAAAAAGGAAGACGCTGATTGCTGGATCTTCCTAAAAAGGAAGACGCCAATTGCTGGATTTTTCTTCATGGTTTCCAACTGGAACCAAGCTCTTGTTTCTTGTGTGTGATGGATGAATTCTCATCATCAGATAGAGTTCAAATGTTCAATTATATATTCGAGAGTGAATATTGGTGGTATTACGGGGACAAGGAATGGACATGGAGTGGGGTGGCTTCTAAAGGACGGTATGACTGAGCAAAAATTTGAGTGCACCTCAAACATCTTTTTCGTAGATCTGCACTGGTAAAAATCTGAAAGTATTATATAGAAATCTTCCTTAAAATGTTTTTCTTTTTATATGGCTGCCGGCGATTTATCTATTTGTCTTTTACGAAATCCATTGTTAGGTGAATATCAGCCGTATCAAAAGCAGAATACAGCCAGTAATTCAGAAACTCATCCACCTTGACATAGACATGAAAATAAAAAAAATAAAAAAATTCCCTGCAGAAATCTTTTGGAACGGACATCCTATCAGATGCTTAAACAAGAAGTATAATTACAAATCTGCATGGCAAATTTATTTCCTTTTCACCCAACTTAATTGAATGTAATACTGAACATGTCTGTGAACATGTAGCTCCGAAATTAACAAGACAAAATAATGGTTTTTCTCTTTTCTAATCGTAGAAAGGCGACATCTTAGTGATTTTTATTTTATTGTGTGGAGGGGAGTATGCTCGAATGAATTCTCTTTATTCTTCTTACTGGACTGAAGAAATAGTATAAAGGCAGACAACTCTCCAGAGCCCCTCATGCGTTGATATGGTCAATGGTCCATTCGAAAAATACTCACCCAAGACCTCGAAGTGAAAGTTAGCTTTAATTGGTTGGAAATTAAAAAAACATTCATACCAAACAAAACTGTAACCTTCGACCTTGGGTGTCAGCTTTGCCTGACACCAAACTTGTCTCTTATTGCTGGAATCCTTCCTCCCATTTAAATGGTGGCTCTCGAGGGACCTGGTCGGGCTTGAGTTGTAGAGGCAGGTGGCACTTCAGGGATTGGGTCAATATTCAATGCATTGCGTGACTTGATGGGATTCATCACTTTACTTTGAAGCTTGACGGAGATGGAGTCTTGTGGAAAGTATTAAAGTTAAATTAATATAATTATTAAGTTTATTACGGCTAGAAATGAGCAAATCTGTCAAAATTTTATTTGCTAGATTTACTCAAATTTGGGCGGTAAATTAGTATTGCTATTATTGAAAGGGGGAGCCGAGTGATAGCCTGCAGGGCACCACTCTCCTTCATAATCTGCCCGGCTGGGGGTTGCAACACTTACTGGCCTCTTCTGTTGCACACCCTCCACCCTGTCGCCGGTCACAGTCAGAGACGTAGTTGGATAACACATCCCTAAAGCAGTTTTTTTTGCAACTCAACCACAAACTTTTTATTTGGATCGCAATCTTCGTAACAGACAACTCCTGGACAAACATGGCCACTTTCTTTCTCGTTCCCGTTGTGCTGCTGCTGTTTTGTGGGGTACCTTTCTGTCAGGCCTTCGGTCAGGGTATTAGCCCTCAAGTAGCCAAGTCTAACTTCTGCTCTTCCCTATCTCTTAGCTTTCAATGTCCTTAGAACACAATGGAGGAGACCTCCTGGTTCCCACGGGGACTCCGCTACAGATCATGTTAGCCCCAGGAACTGCTCTGTGGAACTGAACTTCTCCCTGGCCTGTCTGGCTACCAAGTTTCTCTCGCTCCTCCCTCTGTGCTTCATGTCTCCTGGGTTATCATAGTATCTTTCTACTACTTACATCCCCTCCTGCACTCTTAGTCCCTACGTTATGTTCTACAGTACTTAGCATTCCTACCTTGTTCTAATATCTATCTGCTAACACTCCTATACTTTACATTCCTATACTGTTATGAACTTTATCAGACATGACAACTTACACTTTATACACCAAAATATGATATCTCCCTGCAATAAAACACTTTATATAGAACACATTCAGTAGACGTGGGGCAATCCGACCACCTCCAACTTTATTTATTATGTGGTGGGGTCTGGAAAAACCTTCGAGCATAATAAAGGGGTTATAAAACCGTAAAAAAAATATTGTACCCACCTCACCATTCACCTGATCTGGTGCTGTAGCTCTCTATGCAGACAAGCTTGTATACAGAGTGAGAAGCAGGGAGAGCCATGTCAGCTCTGCTTCATCGCTCTATACAGACAAGCATCTATACAGAGAGAGAAGCAGGCTGACAGTGAGGGTATGATTCCACTTGTGTATGATTCCTGCGAGTCTCGCATCGGCATCAACTGGCACAGTGCACACTATCCTGACAGAAGCACCTCAGCTGCATAGAAATACATGCAGCCAACCCGCTCCTGTCCGGAGAGTGTGAACCGTTCCGGGTGATACTGATGCAAGACCTGCACAGTGACAGTGAAAGTTCAATCGAGTGGACTCGGGTGGACCCAGATGTCACTACGATCACTGCCAAAAACAGCCGAAGACTGCTGAGTGCCGAGCAGTGCAGTGAATACTCCCAGAAGTTAATGATCAGACCCGGAGCAGAGGCGGCTGGGATACAGAGTCTGCAGGATGCATCGCGGGAGCTGTAAGTATAATGACAATGTTTACTATTAACTATATTCTGTATTTTACAGACCCCACCCCCACGCCCCAGCCCTTAACTGTAAAGTCCAAGTTCGAGGTTCGGACGCAAGTTCGCATTATCTCTGACCCCGAACTTGAACGTTACAACACATTCAGGAGACTCTCCCGAACACGAACATTGGGGATGTCGCCCATCATTACTCACTTCCTTTCGCCAAGTCCGGTCTTCTTTACTTTTAGCCATCTCAGGCCAGTGGCGTAACTTGAAGCTCATAACACCCAATGCAAAATCACCAAGAAGCCCCCAACTATCACATGTCTTTAATAATATTGGTCCTCTCATATGGGCCAAAGGAAACCTTTTGACCCTACTAAGCTCCAGGGCCCAGATGCGATTAGAGCCCCTGGACGCACTATAATTTCACCCCTTGCCTCCGTCACGAATTAGGCCTCAAATGACATCATGACATGTCTCACTTTGCAACGTTGTGATGTAACTTGAGACCTTGTGACTAATGGAGGTGCCGAAGAGCGAAGATGGAAAAGAAGGCTGGAGCTAGAAGGAAAAATTGAGCCAACAGAGAATCGGGTGGGATGTCGAGGCACCCAGACATGTGGGGTGAGTATAATTTTTTTATTTCTGTTTTAAAACCTTTTCAATCCTGTAAATATATGAAGTCTAGCAGTCAGTGTAAAATCAATGATGGCGATGACGCCAACGCTGGCTATGTTGACCAATGGTACCAACAGGGTCCTCCTCAGACATGCAAGCAAGCTGTATGCTCGATTGCTTTTAGGATGACAGTCTATTGGATAGCTTTTCTTTTAGACCCTCACTATGATAGGAAAATTATGGAATTTTTTTCGAGGTTCTGAAAGGGAGTCAAAATCGTCACATTACCAGGAAAATGTTTGTTCCTTAATCGGCAAAGCTTTCACTGAGCAGACACCTGTTCAGGAGACCCATCTCTGTTCACTGTAGATCTGTGTTGGCTCAGTTTGGGGCTTCAATCCACTGACCTTTTGTTGCATTGTCGGTTCCTCTGTTTGCTGAGCTATTGTCTTTTCTTACCTGTCCAAATGCTGATGGTTCCAATTGTCTTTGTTCTCCCTTCTTGGTTCGCTCCTCTCCAGGTGTTTTTCATTTTACTCTTTTGGTCTGCCCTATCACTTTCTGTGTTGGGTTTTTTATGTTCCCCTTTCACTGCATTTCCTTGCTGGCTATACCTCCAGGCGTATTTGTGTTTAGGAGTTCGAGCCCTTTAGCTTAGGGATTTTCCTTAATGGGTAAACATCAGTTTAGTTCATTCAGTGAGTTTGTTTGTTTTCCTTCCCAGCATCCATTCCTTTCACCTCTTTTAGGTTCCTGGGTGGTTTTACTTGATCCGCTTATTTGTAGCTTTCCTTAGCTTTCCCTCTCTACCATATATGAACTTGTTTTATCTTTCTCTCTCTGGGTTGTGTATCTTATTGCACCTCTTCCTCTCCTCTTGTTGACAGTGTGTTACAGCATCCAATTTGGTCCTTCAGGAAGTTCGAGAAACAACTCAATGGCATTTTAGGGAGTCAGGTCCAAGGAGGAGTTTTGAGTTGTGTTGCTTGGATCTTTCTAGTCTGTACAGGGACCAGTTGGGTGCAGGTGCAACATCTCCTTATGGAAGGGCCTCCCCTTTTCCATAATCCATGTGTGAGAATGTTGACTTCTATAATAAGAGCCAATGCCAAGCTACAAGGAGCCAAGGCAGCAAAGATTAAAGTACATATGACATGATGGACTAGATGTTTTATCTTTGACTCATTGTCTGAACAGTAAGGTTTATTTGTACCTTGTCTGTGTAATTTCTCCACTAGATACCCTGAGACTTGTTGCATACATTTTTGAGTCAGCTAATTGGACCAGTGGCAAGAACTGGCCCAGTTTGTGATAGTTGTACTGTCTTGTCCCATATCCAGTGTACAGTCAGAGACAGTATTCAGTGAGGGTGAATTTGATAAACTTGGCGAATTAGAATTTCAAAATATTTGCTTGTTTCTGATTACTTGATCTAAGTCAAAACATTCTAGAATACATAGGCAGCACAAGAGAAGTCTTGGAGATTGTAGTTGAAATAGAATGATTTTTTTGGGGCCATTGCCCAATGGAAAGCAAAGACAGGTTGAGAAACAGAGATAACGGAAAAAAACATTTGACAATTTGACCTTTCAGTAGGAGCAAATATTGTGATACTTTACAAGACAAACAGAAGAATATAATTCAATTTCCACGGTTTGAGGACCACAGCAAGGATGTTTGGGTGAAAGAAAAAAGTTCCCTTCATGCCTAAGAAGTTGCATCAAATAATTAATGCCGCGTTCTGATAAATAGGCTTGTCATTAAATGGGACCCCTAAAGAAAACAATAGTTCATATTCAATTAAAATAATAAAACTCATTATTATCTCTTAACAGGGATCTGTCCACACATTTTATATATGGAAGTAATAGTATGACTGTATAGAGGCTTGTCCCTTAATAAAAATAATACCTTTTTTGTAGTAATATTCTGAGAAATCTAGTGCAGAACAGATATGTGTCAGGGATGTGTCAGTGCCTGTCACGAGGTATCACGGCCGTCTGACAATCCAGTGGCAACAAGTGCTAGAAGATCACAGATTGGTAGCACAAATTATTTGACAGTGCCCTGTTTCTGCAGCAGGCGAACTCTATGACCCTGGAGAACGGTTATCCTGCCTCTCAATTGCTATCCTCTCCCTTCCTTTATCAACCTCACCCTGGGGTGCTTTTGGTGTGGTTTATAGTTTGTTCCTTGCTGAGGTCTGGAAGGTCATCTCCTGTTGCTCCTGAGACTACTTTGGTGGCTGTCTATACCTCAGATAAGTGTTTGTCTTTTGTTATCTACCAGGGCTATGGTGATTGCAGTCATGTTTGCACTATTTTATTCCTTTGTGTCTTCCTATTGAGTTAGTGGTGTTGACTAGCGCTCATACCCACCATCCCTATTTAGGGCTCATTTGCCAGGGGAAGACAGGACCCCAGCTCGGCGACAGGTGCAGAACCTGTATAGGGTTGGTGAGTGCAGTGAAGGTGAGCTACAGGTTGTTATCAGGGGTCACCACTTCCCCCTTTCCCTAACTATAAGACATTCCTTTCCCCTTCCTGTGTGTTGTCCTATATGGCTGGCATAGCCTCTCTCTCCCCTGCAGTAATAATATGCAAAACAGACTAAAAGTTCACTTGGGGTGTTTCAGAGCACTTACAACTTCATTGACACACCTCCATTTCCTGATTTTCAAATTACTTCTATGCTAGATTTCTCATGATTGGCACATCAGATTGCAACAAAAAAGGTATCATTCTTATTGGAGGACAAGCACCTATACAGCCATACCATTACTTTCATACTGTATGTAAAAATGTGTGGATAGCTTCTGTGACACTCCACGGAGCTCAAGATAGGAGCTTCAGTCCTTACCTTGTATACCCGTCGCCGGGCCAGTGTTTTGTAGAAGTTGTGGCCTGACCCGGTTTCGTGGCCCCAGTTTCAGATCTTGTTTACTCACAGTTCTTTCATTACTGCAATGACTCTGGCCGTTCCCAGGCAGAACAGAGGTCAAAGTCTGGTAGAGCAGCTTGTGGGCTTTCTCCTTCTTGAGCGCTCGTGTGGTGGTCCCCTCCTTGTCTCTGGAGCTCTTGGGACCCGCTACTCTGCCACCCGAAGCCACGGGGCTCTGTAACCCTCTTCTCCTGTATGCAACACGACTACCGGTCCCAGGCTCTGTACTTCATCCCGGCTAGCTACCTTCTCTCGTTCCAGGTCTCTGCCGGCTAATGGACCTGGAGCCTCCTAACTAGAGTTGAGCGATGTTCGAGGCGAACGGTTCGCCAATTTCAAGTTCGAGTAACTTTGGGGGGTGTTCGAATCGTTCGACGAACTCGAACGATTTGCTTAAAGTTCGGCAGTTTGAGTTACCATTCGAGAACGGTTCAATCACCAAAAGCGTGGCTTTTCACAGTAAGTATGTGTGCACGTTGTGTATCTGCATGCGTCCTGCCTCCGCAGCACAATCCCTCTCTCTTTCCTACTCACCGATCACGGGCCCGACGCTGCACGGCTGTCACAAATCTCCGGCGGCTTTTCCTCTTTTGAAAATGGCTGCTGCTTCATTATTCAATCAGGTATTCCGTGCCTTCACAGCCCACCGGCGCCCATGGTTGGTTGCAGTCAGACACGCCCCCACGATGAGTGACAGCTGTCTCTCTGAAACCAACCGGCGGGCGCCGCCGGGTGGGTCTATATCGTGCAGTAAAATAAATAAATAATTAAAAAAAAAAAAAATGCTGTTCCACCCAATTTTGATACCAGCCAGGATAAAGCCACATGGCTGGTGGCTGGTATTGCCAGGATGGAGAGCACCACGTTATGGGGAGCCCACCACCCTAACAATATCAGCAGGCAGCCGACCGGAATTGCCGCATCCATTAGATGCGGCAGTCCAGGGACTCTACCCAGCTCATCCCAAATTGCTCTGGCGCGGTGGCAATTGAGGTAATAACGGGGTTGATCATGACAGGCGTCTCCCAGAGACACTTTCCATGATTAACCTGTAAGTGAAAGTAAAGAAACACACACAACGAAAAATCCTTTATTTGGAATAAAAGACAAAAAAACCCCTCATTTACCTCTTCATTAATCCCCAAGCAACAATCCAGGTCCGAAGTAATCTACACGACGCTTTCAGCTCTGCTACATGAAGATGACAGGGAGCCCCGTAGAACACGAGCGCTATGTGTCCTCTCCACGCAGCACCTGAAGTGAGCCGCGCTGTTACCGGAGACTTCACTCTGCAATGCAGAGGTCAAGATAACTAAATCTTCCTATGTTTCTCATTAGAGGCAGTGGCTCAATGGTTAGAGCTACTGCCTAGGGAGCATTAGTTCACGAGTTCAAGTCCCGGCCACCTCGGTAAAGAATTTAATTTATTTTTAAATTATAATTATTATTTATTTATAATTATAATTTAATTTAATTATGCACTGAGGGGAGGAGCCAGACATCAGCTGTGAGCCGCGGGCCACACGTCTAAAATCGGAGCAGTTCACGGAATGAGGCTGCATTGCTCTCTCCTCTCTCTCTTCTCTCTCTTTCTCTCTCTTGTTCTCTCTCTCTCTTTCTCTCTTTTTCTCTCTCTTTCTCTCTTTTTCGCTCTTTCTCTCCTCTCTGTCTTCTCTCTGTCTCTTCTCTCTCTTCTCTCTCTTTTTCTTCTCTCTCTCTCTTCTCTCTCTTTCTCTTCTCTCTCTCTCTTCTCTCTCTCTTCTCTCCTCTTCTCTCTCCTCTCTCTTCTCTCTCCTCTCTCTTCTCTCTCCTCTCTCTTCTCTCTCTCTTCTCTTTTCTCTCTCTTTTCTCCCTTCTCTCTCTCTTCTCTCTCCTCTCTCTCTTCTCTCTTCTTTCCTCTTCTCTCCCCTTCTCTCTCTCTTCTCTCTTCTATCCCTCTCCTCTCTCTTCTCTCTCCTCTCTCTTCTCTCCTCTTCTCTCTCTGTTCTCTCCTCTTCTCTCTCTCCTCTCTTCTCTCTCTCTTCTCTTTTCTCTCTCTTCTCTCTCTCTCAGACCTGGTGATGATCAGCTGATACGGTCACCTGACGGAATCAGCTGACACTAAAAGTCGAGCGGTGAGGCCGGCTTTTTACCGCCCGGCCGGCTAAACAATCAGCTGCTGCTGTCGGACAGGGGTCTGCACAGAAGTGTGTAGTTTTTTTTTTTGCACTGATGCATCAGCTAACTGTATAAAAGCCGTTTATACAATCAGCTGCTGTGTCATGTGATTCAGGCCCTTGAACCCGACACATCATCTCATCGCTTTGCCTTCCAGCAAACCGATCAGATGATATTGGATCCGGATTGGACGGCGCGGGACTTTTGACCCAGGATTACTGCGGAGGGGGGTTCTTTATATTTCATAAAGATGGAGTCACTAATTGTGTTGTGTTTTATTTCTAATAAAAATATCTTTTTGTGTGTTGTGTTTTTTTTTTATCTGTACTAGAAATTCATGGTGGCCATGTCTAATATTGGCGTGACACCATGAATTTCGGGATTAGAGCCAGTTGATAATATACAGCTAGCCATAACCCCATTATTACCCAGCGAGCCACCTGTCATCAGGGGAGCTGGAAGAGTTGGATGCAGCGCCAGAAGATGGCGCTTCTATGAAAGCGCCATTTTCTGGGGCGGCTGCGGACTGCAATTCGCAGCAGGGGTGACCAGAAAGCTTGGGCACCCTGCGCTGCGGATTCCAATCCCCAGCTGCCAAGTTGTACCTGGCACGACACAAACATTGGGCTAAGCCCACGTCATTTTTTTTTTTTTAATTATTTCATGAAATTCATGAAATAATTTTAAAAAAAAAAAGGGCTTCCCTATATTTTTGAAAAGAAAGAAAAATTCAGCTCACCGAGTTGCTGTAATCCGCTGTCTGTCAGGGGCTGCGCACGGAGGGCTAGGCTGCCATTTAACGATCAAAAGAAGGAAATTCCAGCGCAGTCCAATATGTCCGATTAAAATTCATTTTTATTTAGTAAATCCATAAAAATTAGGAAAATGCAAAGCGGTCAGCAGGATATTGCATGGATGTTATACAGACCCCACTGTATAACATCCATGCAATATCCTGCTGACCGCTTTGCATTTTCCTAATTTTGATGGATTTACTAAATAAAAATGAATTTTAATCGGACATATTGGACTGCGCTGGAATTTCCTTCTTTTGATCCCTATATTTTTGGTTCCCAGCCGGGTACAAATAGGTGGCTGGGGGTTGGGGGCAGCCCGTAGCTGCCTGCTTTACCTGGTTAGCATACAAAAACATGGCGAAGCCCATGTAATTTTTTTGGGGGGGCAAAAAACTCCTGCATACAGTCCTGGATGGAGTATGCTGAGTCTTGTAGTTCTGCAGCTGCTGTCTGTCTGTATGGAGGAGAGCAGACAGCAGCTGCAGAACTACAAGGCTCAGCATGCTCAATTCACTAGTGTATGCAGGAGAGCAGACAGCAGCTGTAGAACTACAAGGCTCAGCATGCTCCATTCACTAGTGTATGCAGGAGAGCAGACAGCAGCTGTAGAACTACAAGGCTCAGCATACTCCATCCATGACTATATGTAGGAGTTTTTTGCCCCCCAAAAAATGACGTGGGCTTCGCCATATTTTTGTATGCTAGCCAGGTACAGTAGGCAGGTAAGGCTGCCCCCAACCCCCAGCTGCCTATTTGTACCCGGCTGGGAACTAAAAAAGTAGGGAAGCCCTTTTTTTAATTATTTCATGAATTTCATGAAATAATTTTAAAAAAAAATCGACATGGGCTTCGCCCCATTTTTGTGTCCAGCCAGGTACAACTAGGCAGCTGTGGATTGGAATCCACAGCATAGGTTGGCCCGAGCTTTCTGAGCCCCTCTGCTGCGAATTGCAGTCTGCAGTGCAGCCGCCCCAGAAAATGGTGCTTTCATAGAAGCGCCATCATCTGGCACTGTATCCAACTCTTCCAGCAGCCCTGAAGCCGGGTGGCTTGCTGGGTAATAATGGGTTAATACTAGCTTTGTTTTACTAGCTAGTACTAATCCAGAGATTCTTAATGTCAGGCAAGTTTGACCCGGTCATTAAGAATCTCCAATAAAGGGTTAAAAAAAAAAAAGACACCACACAGAGAAAATATACTTTAATAGAAATAATACACAGACACACTTAGAGACTCCATGTTTATTACTCCCTCTCATCCCTCCACGATCCTGGTCTTCTGTCTTCTTTCTCCTTCAACCCATGCAGCTCTGCTACATCAGACAGCACTGCACGGGAGGAAGACGCTGCTGCTTCCCGTGCAGTCCAATCACTCAGTGAGAGTGAGCAGAGACTGCGTGCTGTAAGCGGTGACGTCACCGCTGCCACCGTTGCTAAAGTAATCTGACAGGCGATTACTATAGCAATGGTGCTCCGATCACGTGATTCCCGATGCTGCAATTCACCGGCTGTGACAGCCAGTCCTTGCATGTGGGCTGACTCTGTAAAGAGCGCCCACATGCAGGAACGGGGAAGCCGACCATGTGCCAGAGCATCTCGCTGGTACACGGAGATGCACAAATGAGCACCACGTACCGGAGAGATGCACTGACAGGACCTAGCATGATGTCTAGCCATGTGACCAGTCTGTAGCCAATGAGATAATACACACGTGACTGGTCACATGCTATTTTGACGTCACGGAAGGTCCTATCATCAGTGCTGGTTACCGGGAGGACGCAGCGATTATCGGAAGGAAAAGCGGCGGGAGATAGAGTGCAGGACGCGGCGCGGGGACCTGTAAGTGTAATGGCAATGTTTATTAACTGTATGTGTACATGTATAATGTGTTTTTATGTGTTTTTGTTTGCCTGCCATTGTTTTCAATGGGGTTCGCCGAACGTTCGCCGATCGGAGCCTCCGTTCGACGAACCGAACTGAATTCGAACTCTAGGGGGGTGGCTCATCTCTAATCCTAACTAGCGCTGTCCTTTCTCTCAGTTTAGGGGGCCTCAGCCATCCACTCGCCCGGTCCCAGGTAAGGAAAGGGTGTATGAACCGGTCTGGACTTGGTGGTTCCTCTGCTCTGCCTCCCTGAGAGAGAGCTCTGAGAGAGCTGATCACTGCATGTTCTTTCTCTGCTTTCCCAAGGCGTTCTGAAGTAACTGAAGTCATACTGTCCCTTTTGTAACTCCCTCCTGCACGTGCCCCCACCTAAGGAATGTTCCCTCTTCCTGTGTGTGTGAGGCTGCATGCTGCAGAAATAGAAGCCAGGGTGGAGGGACATTATAAAATACATAAAAAAATACATACAATACAATAACCTGTAGCACCCGGTCTCAGGGGCGCTACACATCCCTCTAAGCTTCTTGTGCTCAGTCTGTAAACCTGATTGTGATGAACTACCACTAGGTGTCACCAGATGCAACTAGTGATAGGGAAGTCAACAAACTGGAGGTCAGGAGCCTGAAGGTCACGTATGGAACACAGGGATGAAGCAGAGCCGAGGTCAGAGGACAAGCCGGAGGTCAGAAGCCAGGAAGTCATGTAAGGTACACTGGGGAAAAGCAGAGCCAAGGTCAGGGTACAAGCCGTAGATCAGAAGCCAGGAAGTCACATAAGGTACACTGGGGAAAAGAGGAGCCAAGGTCAGGTTACAGGCTGGAGGTCAGGCACATATGGGAGCCAGAGCACTAACAGCAGGCAGGATCTATGACTGGTGGCATTCCAGGTGAGGTTGCTCCCTAATGAAGCAGAGCAATCACCCGAAATGAGGTGCCTGGAGAGAGGCCCCTCTCAACACCAGCGCAGGACCCGAGGACGGGAACCACCCATCCACTGGCGCAAAATACAAAAGAGAACACCGTCTCTGCTGGAGAGCAGAGAACCACTGATCAGAAACATGATATTAATACTGAATCCAGAGGTTGTGTCCTTAGCATCTTCTAAGTCATTGGTGAATGACACCAAAATAAGTGAGGAATTCTGTAAATGAAAAATCAAATGATTTGTGTAATTTACGATTATTTAATGGGCCAGTTAAAAAATAATATCCCCGGATATCAAAACTAGTGAAACGTGCAGGAATAATAGCAGGTGAATTGTACCTCTCAGTAATAATAGGTGTCCCCATGAATCACGAGAACATGGAAAATACTAGAAAATATTCTCCGGTTTATTGAAATTCACCGGTGCCTGTATGATAATGTCTCCACCAAGCAGCAGGGAAGCATTGTTAATCTTTTAATGCCATCAACTCACTACATGATACAAATAGGACTATACTCAAATGTGGCAATGCGACTATACAGATGTCACGCCGCGGAAAAAAAAAAAAATTCCCAGGATCACCTTAGACACCTTGGTAACAGATATATACATGGCACATGCTGATAAGTACAATCTTTATGCTAACATATCTGGTGCCTAAAGGGCACACAGAGACTTAGCCCTCCAGTCAATTATTAAGAGTCAAAAGACTTGTGAGTAATGAAACCGAATGTGATTTCCGAGCAGAAGTGAAGACAACCATGTTCAACAATAGTTTTATTCAAAGGTTAAAGAATAATACAGAACAGAATATCCGTCCCGATGAATCCTCGGCTTTTACACCGTCCCGTATGTTCTACCGGTGCCGATATTATTATAACTATAAGAATAGACAAGCTTTTCATTCACTCTTTATATTGCCTTTAAGATACTTTACCCATTAAATGGTCATAGCTTTAGGATGCAAATTTAGCCGTCGAATCAGGGCCCTGGTGCCGCAGGGAACCCAAAGATCCGTTGCCACATGATAGGTGGTAATCCTAATGTCCCATTTGGAAATAACATTGTTTAAATAAAGTTTTTTTTCAATTTTTTATTTTTTCATTTTCCACAATGAAATGTCAATTAAAAAAAAATAGCCTAAAATCTTGCAAATTTAACTCTAAACCGAATATTAGACTAATACTATTTGTTCCGTGGAGATCACATCTCATTATCATCATAGGCCGGATTCTAATGATAGGTAATAACTACATACAGATAACAATTTAGAGGGTCTTGAAAAAGTCTATCTAGCTTATGAAGAAAAATCCTAAAGTCTTAGGCGTGCTTTACACGTTGCGATGTCCAGCGCGATAGCACCCACCCCCATCGTATATGTGATATCTTGTGATTGCTGCCGTAGTGAACCTTATCGCTACGGCAGCTTCACACGCACATACCTGCTCAGCGACGTCGCTGTGACCGCCGAACAATCCCTCCTTCAAGGGGGAGGTGCGTTTGGCGTCGCAGCGATGTCACCGTGACGTCACTAAGCTGCTGCCCAATAGAAGCGGAGGGGCGGAGATGAGCAGGACGAACATCCCGCCCACCTCCTTCCTTCCTTCCGCATTGCCGGTGGACGCAGGTAAGGAGATGTTTGTCGTTCCTGCGGTGTTACACACAGCGATGTGTGGTGCTGCAGGAGCGACAAACAACATCGTACCTCCTGATGTAGCGACATTATGGAAATGAACGACGTTACACAGATCAGCGATTTTTTACGCTTCTGTGCTCGTTCAACGTCACACTTAGGATTGACACGTTGCGATGTCGTTACCGGTGCCAGATGTGCGATGTCGCAACGTGTAAAGCCCTTCTTACACTTTTCCTAAGCTTAATACCACGCTGACACTTCCTGTAGTGATCACTTCTCAGCGATTATCTCATTATTATCATAGTCAGGATTCCAATAACAGGAAACACATACAGTACAGACCAAAAGTTTGGACACATACCTTCTAATCTCTAGAACAACTGTTCAGAGGAGACTTTGTGCAGCAGGCCTTCATGGTAAAATAGCTGCTAGGAAACCACTGCTAAGGACAGGCAACAAGCAGAAGAGACTTGTTTGGGCTAAAGAACACAAGGAATGGACATTCATAGTATCATAGTATCATAGTTTTTAAGGTTGAAGGGAGACTCTAAGTCCATCTAGTTCAACCCGTAGCCTAACATGTTGATCCAGAGGAAGGCAAAAAAAAAAAAAAAACCCAATGTGACAAACAAGTTCCAACATTAGACCAGTGGAAATCTGTGCTTTGGTCTGATGAGTCCAAATTTGAGATCTTTGGATCCAACCACCGTGTCTTTGTAGAAAAGGTGAACGGATGGACTCTACATGCCTGGTACCCACCGTGAAGCATGGAGGAGGAGGTGTGATGGTGTGGGGGTGCTTTGCTGGTGACACTGTTGGGGATTTATTCAAAATTGAAGGCATACAGAACCAGCATGGCTACCACAGCATCTTGCAGCGGCATGCTATTTCATCCGGTTTGCGTTTAGTTGGACCATAATTATTTTTCAACAGGACAATGACCCCAAACACACCTCCAGGCTGTGTAAGGGCTATTTGACTAAGAAGGAGAGTGATGGGGTGCTACGCCAGATGACCTAGTCTCCACAGTCACCAGACCTGAACCCAATCGAGATGGTTTGGGTTGAGCTGGACCGCAGAGTGAAGGTAAAAGGGCCAACAAGTGCTAACCATCTCTGGGATTGCCTTCAAGACTGTTGGAAAACCATTTCTGGTGACTACCTCTTGAAGCTCATCAAGAGAATGCCAAGAATGTGCAAAGCAGTAATCAAAGCAAAAGGTGGCTACTTTGTAGAACCTAGAATATAAGACATATTTTCAGTTGTTTCACACTTTTTTAAGTATTTCATTCCACATGTTTTAATTCATAGTTTTGATGCCTTCAATGTGAATCTACAATTTTCAGAGTCCTGAAAATAAAGAAAACTCTTTGAATAAGAAGGTGTGTCCAAACTTTTGGTCTGTACTGTATATAGATAACAGAATCAAGTATTGACAATAAGTGATTTTCACATCTCACCTCCTCCAATTAAGTAGCGTATGCACAGGTCACAGAGCATGTGCACAGCTTGTTTTCTTCCCCTCCCTGTACAGTGTCCTTGCACAGTTCACAGCTCCTGTGCACAGCTCATCTCCTCCCCCTCTCTCACTCTCTGCATAAAGACCTCTGCACAGATCACAACTCCTGTGCACAACTTGCCTCCTTCCACTCACTGTACAGTGACCTCTGCACTGATCACAGCTTATTTGCACAGCTTGTCTCCTCCCCCTCTCTGTACAGTAACCTCTGCACAGATCACAGCTCATGTGCACAGCTCATCTCCTCCCCCTCCCTGTATAGTGACCTCTGTACTGATCACAGCTCATGTGCACAACCCATCTCAGTAGCTGAAGTGTCCATGGTTATCCATTGAATACCCATGCAACTGCAATGCCCTGCACATGAGGTAAGTGACATAGCTAATCATACTACATTTCTAATTGGAGGTATTATTATTACTCTTGGAGTTGGGAATACCCCTTTAATTGTCATATTTATACCTAAAAGGATACAAATATTTTTTTTTCCTCCCAGAATTAGGTTGTTTCGTTAATACAAGAATTTTTAGTAGAAAAAAAAAAAAAAAGCGACCTATAGACTTGGCGTAGCGGTGCATTTAATTCTGCGGCGGTATGAAGTAATAGAGTACTCCTGTATCTATTACAGATGTAAAGAGATCTCGACTTCCCCAGGTTCCCGCAGCACATTGAAAGCCCTAACAAAGCTGGCCATAATAGACTCTTCCTGCCATTATCCATTCATCCAGTGTAATAAATGACTCGGCCACAGCATGCCATATACCACCCGGCCAAGATAACGGCTGAAAGGAGAAAATTAAATTTTGCTTTTGTTGAAACATTATGATTTATGTATTTGTAATATAAGCTGTGGTGGGCAATTGAAAAAAAAAAAAAAAAAAAAAGAGATGGCGGAATATACTTCAGGGTTACTGATGGCAGCACAGGCCACTTAAGCTACCAACGACAGCGCCGGTCTGTGTTTTTTGAGATTCTTTAATACAGGAAAATCTAAATTTACATTAACCTTAAATCATGTCGTCGATGGATCAGTTTTCATTAAAAGAGATTCAAACGGTTATCTTTATTTTTGATTTTTTTTTTAAATCTAAGTGTTCTATCTGTATAATAAAAAATAAAAAAATGAAAAAAAAAAATAAAAAAAAGGAAATGATGAATGTGGGTGCAGGAACCTACGTGCCATTTGTACCGGTTGGGGGAGGCGAGGGGGGAGGTAAAATAGATTGCCTGTAAGGACCGGTGGTAACGTATTCTTCTAGATCGCTCATGACTACTATATCTAAATGAAGGAAAATAATTAAATTCTCTTACCGTACATGGCGAGATACCGCAGCCCAATTGTCTCACCTTGTTATATGTAATATTTCAACGCTGTCTCTTAATGCTATAATAAGTCGTCCGGGCTAAAATACCGTAAGATAGAAATTAGTTTACTTATTCATCCTACAGTCATATTTCATCTTACTGGCTGGATCTGTGCGCTAATGCATTGGCGCTGTATACTTGTTAAAGGGAACCTGTCATGAGGTTTTTCCCTTATAAGCTGCGGCCACCACCAGTGAGCTCTTATATACAGCATTCCAGAATAATGTATATAAGAGCCCAGGACGTTCTGTATAAAGTAAAAAACACCTTTATAATACTCACCTAGGGGGTTGTCCGGTCCGATGGGTGTCACTGCTCTCGGTCCAGTGCCTCCTCCATCTTGTGCGATCGCTGTCTTCCTGCCCAGCCTCGTGTGTATGAGGTGTCATTCACACAGAGGCCTCTATTGTGCCCCTGCGCATGCGCACTTTGATCTGCCCTGCTGAGGTCAGAGCAAAGTACTGTTATGTGCAGGCGCGAGTAAAGGTCAAAGACCGCCCGCGCATGCGCACTACAGTACAGTACAGTCTGACTGAGGGCAGATCAAAGTACTGTTATGTGCAGGCGCGAGAAAAGGTCAAAGACCACCCGCGCATGTGCACTACAGTACAGTACAGTCTGACTGAGGGCAGATCAAAGTACTGTAATGTGGAAGCATGAGAAAAGGGCAAAGATTGCCAGCGCATGCGCACTACAGTACAGTACAGTCTGAATGACGGCAGATCAAAGTACTGGAAAGGGGCAAGCACGAGAAAAGGGCAAAAAACGCCAGCGCAAGCGCACTACAGTTCAGTACAGTCTGACTGAGGGCAGATCAAAGTGCTGTAATGTGCAAGCACGAGAAAAGGGCAAAAAACGCCAGCGCAAGCGCACTACAGTACAGTACAGTCTGACTGAGGGCAGATCAAAGTGCTGTAATGTGCAAGCACGAGAAAAGGGCAAAGAATGCCAGCGCATGTGTACTACAGTACAGTACAGACTGACTGAGTGCAGATCAAAGTACTGTAATGTGGAAGCATGAGAAAAGGGCAAAGATTGCCAGCGCATGCGCACTACAGTACAGTACAGTCTGACTGAGGGCAGAGCAAAGTACTGTTATATGCATGCGCGAGAAAAGGTCAAAGACTGCCCGCGCAGGTGCACTACAATACAGCACAGTCTGAATGAGGGCAGAGCAAAGTACTGTTATATGCAGGCGCGAGAAAAGGTCAAAGACTGCCCGCGCAGGTGCACTACAGTACAGTACAGTCTGACTGAGGGCAGAGCAAAGTACTGTTATGTGCAGACACGAGAAAAGGTCAAAGAATGCCAGCGCATGCGCACTACAGTACAGTACAGTACAGTACAGTCTGACTGAGGGCAAAGCAAAGTACTGTTATGTGCAGGCGCAAGAAAAGGTCAAAGACCGCCTGTCCATGCATACTACAGTACAGTACAGTCTGGCTCAGGGCAGATCAAAGTATTGTAGTGTGCATGCGCGGTGGTATTTGACCCTTTCTTTGTGCCTGCGCATTACAGTACTTTGCACTGCCCTCGGCAGGGCAGATCAAAGTGCGCATGCGCAGCAGCGCAATGGAGACTTCTCTGTGAATGACACAGGACACAACATGCACAAAGGGCTGAGCAGGAGGATGGCGATCGTACAAGACGACGGCGACGCCGGATAAAGAGCAGAGACACCCATCAGATCGGACCGCCCATTAGATGAGTATTATAAAGGTGTTGTTTTATGGTTTTCAGAGCGGCCTGGGCTCTTATATATAGTACTAGAAGGTGGCCCGATTCTACGCATTGGGTATTCTAGAATTTACGTATTGTGTAGTTAATGTATGATTTTTGTTATATATATATATATATATATATATATATATATATATATTATAGATGTTGTTGTCTGTAGTTACCAAGTGTTTGTGTAGGGCGCTGTACATGTTCTGGGTGTTGTCTGGGTGTGGCGGGGGGTGAGAGCGGTGTTGTATGTGTGTTGCGTGTATTGCGTTGTTTGTGGAGCGCTGTGTGTCTGTAGCGTTGTGTGTGTGTGTGTTGCGCGGTTTGTGTGGGTGTGGTGTGTTTTGGGGGAGGTATGTTTTGTGCAATGTGTGTGTGTTGCGTGGTATGTGCGTATATTTATGTATGCCGCGGTGTATGTGTGTTGGGTGTTGTGTGTGTGCAGCGTTGTCTGTGTGTGTGGGTGTCTGTGTAGGGCGGTGTTTGTGGTTCCCAGTGTGTGTGTGGTGTGTTGTGTGTGTGTGTGTGTTGGGCGGAGGTGTGCACCTCCCATCGTGCTCCATCCCCCATGCTGCGCACCCCCCATCGTGCTCCATCCGCCATGCTGCGCACTCCCAAACGTGCTCCATCCGCCATGCTGCGCACTCCCAAACGTGCTCCATCCGCCATGCTGCGCACTCCCAAACGTGGTCCATCCGCCATGCTGCGCACTCCCAATCGTGCTCCATCCGCCTTGCTGCGCACTCCCAAACGTGCTCCATCCGCCATGCTGCGCACTCCCAAACGTGGTCCATCCGCCATGCTGCGCACTCCCAAACGTGCTCCATCCGCCATGCTGCGCACTCCCAAACGTGGTCCATCTCCCATGCTGCGCACTCCCAAACGTGCTCCATCCGCCATGCTGTGCACTCCCAAACGTGCTCCATCCGCCATTCTGCGCACTCCCAAACGTGCTCCATTCGCCATGCTGCGCACTCCCAAACGTGCTCCATCCGCCATACTGCGCACTCCCAAATGTGGTCCATCTCCCATGCTGCGCACTCCCAAACGTGCTCCATCCGCCATGCTGTGCACTCCCAAACGTGGTCCATCCGCCATGTTTCGCACTCCCAAACGTGCTCCATCCGCCATGCTGCGCACTCCCAAACGTGCTCCATCCCCCATGCTGCGCACTCCCCATTGTGCTCCATCCGCCATGCTGCGCACTCCCAAACGTGGTCCATCTCCCATGCTGCGCACTCCCAAACGTGCTCCATCCGCCATGCTGTGCACTCCCAAACGTGGTCCATCCGCCATGCTGCGCACTCCCAAACGTGCTCCATCCGCCATGCTGCGCACTCCCAAACGTGCTCCATCCGCCATGCTGCGCACTCCCAAACGTGGTCCATTTCCCATGCTGCGCACTCCCAAACGTGCTCCATCCGCCATGCTGTGCACTCCCAAACGTGGTCCATCCGCCATGTTGCGCACTCCCAAATGTGCTCCATCCGCCATGCTGCGCACTCCCAAACGTGCTCCATCCCCCATGCTGCGCACTCCCCATCGTGCTCCATCCCCCATGCTGCGCACCCCCCATCGTGCTCCATCCCCCATGCTGCACCAGCATCAGCCTCTCTGCCCATAGCATCAGCCTCTCTCCTCCCAGCATCAGCCTCTCTCCTCCCAGCATCAGCCTCTCTCCTCCCAGCATCAGCCTCTCTGTCCCCAGCATCAGCCTCTCTGTCCCCAGCATCAGCCTCTCTCCTCCCAGCCTCAGCCTCCCCCAGCATCAGCCTCTCTTCGCTCAGCCTCCCCCCTCCCAGCCTCCCTCCTCCCAGCCTCCCCCAGCATCAGCCTCCCCCTCCCAGCCTCCCCCAGCATCAGCCTCCCCCTCCCAGCCTCCCCCAGCATCAGCCTCTCACCTCCCAGCCTCCCCCAGCATCAGCCTCTCTCCTCCCAGCCTCCCCCAGCATCAGCCACTCTCCTCCCAGCCTCCTCCAGCATCAGCCTCTCTCCTCCCAGCCTCCCCCAGCATCAGCCTCCCCCTCCCAGCCTTCCCCAGGATCAGCCTCTCTACTCCCAGCCTCCCTCCTCCCAGCCTCCCCCAGCATCAGCCTCCCCCTTCTAGCCTCCCCCAGCATCAGCCTCTGTCCTCCTAGCCTCCCCCAGCATCAGCCTCTCTCCTCTCAGCCTCCCCCAGCATCAGCCTACACCCTCCCAGCCTCCCCCAGCATCAGCCTACCCCAGCATCAGCCTCCCCCAGCATCAGCATCTCTCCTCCCAGCTTCCCCCAGCATCAGCCTCCCCCTCCCAGCCTTCCCCAGGATCAGCCTCTCTCCTCCCAGCCTCCCCCAGCACGCCGTGCTCCTCTGCCGACACTCACAGATCCGATCGCATACAGTCACACACACACACTCACACATCAGAACACAGTCACACACACCCGATCGCATACACTCACACACACCCGATCGCATACACTCACACACACACTGAAGATATCGCACATACGCGCTCACACTCACAACATCCGGAGATACCACATGCTTCTGGCCATGTGATCCTCCGGCAGGTCCTGGAAGGTCACTCCACAGTATCGCCACCGAGAAGCAAGCGATATCCCAGGATGTTGTGAGTGTGTGGATGCGATGTGATGTGTGTGTGAGAGTGAGTGTGATCTGATGTGTGTGTGTGTGTTGTTATGTGTGTGTGTGTATGTTCCGCTGCTGCAGGAAACTTGATGCACTGGTAACTATGCTACCATGGTTACCAGCGTATCCCGTCCCCCGCTTGCACGGGAGCCCACACCAGCATACGGCGGCAACCCCAGCAATGCGAGGTCATGTGTCGGCTGGGTTGGCGGCGTACGCTGATGTGGGCTCCCGGGGGTACAGTACTCACCTGGGAGTCGTGGCTCCGTGTCGGTTCGGGGAATGCGTGCGGGGGGCGGGGCCAGAGCGAGCGTGCATTGCGTGAGGGGGGCGGGGCGGTGTCGAGTTGCCAATGCATGCAGGGTGCCGGGGCGAGAGGCCAATCCGTGTGGGGGCGGAGCCTGGGCGAGCGGCCAATCCGTGCGGGGGACGGGGCCATGGCGAGCCCAGCGGCCAATCAGCTTTGTGTCACCGTAAGGACACAATTTTGGAGCAAGACAGACAGACAGACAGACAGAATAAGGCAATTATATATATAGATTCTGGAATGCTGCATATAAGGGCTCGCTAGTGAAAACTCATAAGGGAAAAACTTGGTGACAGGTATCCCTTAAGTTCGACTTTCTGGCTTATACAAGATAATATCCAGATGTAGCAGAGCTGATTTTGTCAGTGGGGTTACTTGTGGTAGTGACCTGCAGCCTAACCCATTGAATTACTGTATCTTAAGAAAGGCAACTTCTAGAATGTCATCTGTTGCCTATTTTGAGGCATGTATGTGCAAATTTATCATGTAACTTAAAAGAACAATCAGCACCAATCTATACACAATGTATAGCAGGGATATCATGGCTGTGTCATAGCTGACAGACAGTCTTGTGGTGTCTGGCTATAGAATTTCACAGCATTTGGCTGCACAAACTGCTCCCTGACCTTCTATTATTTTTGCTTGGCTTTCTTCCCTTTCCCTTTAGGACCCTGTGGATTTCCTCAGCCTGTCAACTGCTGTTCATCACTACTTCCCCTGTCTTTATATACCTTGACTCTCTATTACTCGGTGCTAAGGATATTTCATATATCTTTATCAAGTCTTCAGTGCCAGCAGTTAGTTTGCATACGTCTGGAGAATCTTGGTGGTTGTTGCAGTTTCACTCTCTGAGTCAACTGGAGATACGTTGTTTATTGTTTCCTTCCTTTGTTTGCTATCCTTGTGTGTCCTTTAGTGCCTAGTGGGGTTGACGAAGAGCTCATCCCATCCACTCTCTATCTAAGGGGCAGATCAGGATCAGCCTAGGGTCAGGTATGCAGCTTGGCGCATAGGTAGTTCATAAGTAGTTCATGCACTTTTCCCCCTTGTGTCTTCTAGAGTGGTTAGTGTGGTTGCCGAAGAGCTCATCCCATCCGTTCTCTATTTAGGGCCCAGCACTAGGGATACCTAGGGTCAGGTATCCAGCTAAACCGGGCTTTACAGGCTACGATTTTGCTACAGCGATCTCGCTGGGGTCACGGAATTTGTGACGCACATCCGGTCGCTGTAGCGATCTCGCTGTGTGTGACTCCAAGGAGCGATTTTGGATCGTTGCAAAAACGTCCAAAATCGCTCCTTGTTGACATGGGGGTCCGCTCCCGATTATCGATACTATCACTTTCCCGTTGTTGTTCCTCGTTCCTGCGGCAGTGCACATCGCTGTGTGTGACCCCCGTAGGAACGAGGAACATCTCCTACCTGCCGCCGGCCATAATGCGGAAGGAAGGAGGTGGGCAGGATGTTCCTCTCGCTCATCTCCGCCCCTCCGCTTTCATTGGGCGGCCGCTCAGTGACGTCGCTGTGACGCCGAACGGACCGTCCCCTTAGAAAGGAGGCAGGTCGCTGGCCACAGCGATGTCAAAGGGCAGGTAAGTACTTGTGACGCGGGTGCGCGATTTTGTGCGCGACGGGCAGCGATATGCCAGTCGCGCACAAACGATGGGGGCGGGTCGTATGCTAGCAATATCGGGCCGGATATCGCAGCATGTAAAGCCACCCTTAGTGCTTAGGTGCGGAACCTATCTATGGTGGTGAGGGACCCCAGGGACCAGCAGAAGGCTTGGTCAGGGGTCACCATCTCCCTCTTCCCTAGACACAGGGTTTTCCTTCCCTTTTGCTTGGAATGTGCCCTTACCTAACATGACAAGGGCTATAGGGAGCACTACAGTAAACTGGGGTTACATCTTGCATTGCGTGTATCCATGAGACAAGTGCAGTCTTCCTTATAACCTGTAGCATGGAAGACAGGCAGAAACGTTAGCAGTGAACCACAGTCTGTACTGTTACTGGAAGAGAATTTTCTCTGCCCAAAAATCCAAATGTTATTCTCTTTTTACAAGACATCTAGCACTGGCAAATATGAATACATGTCTATATACTGTGCTTTCCAAAAATAAGACAGGGTCTTATATTATGTTTTGCTCCAAAAGATGCACTAGGGCTTATTTTCAGGGGATGAACAACAATCAACATTTCTTCTTGAAGAAAAAAAAATCAACATTTATTCAGATATACAGTTAGGTCCAGAAATATTTGGACAGTGACACAATTTTCGCGAGTTGGGCTCTGCATGCCACCACATTGGATTTGAAATGAAACCTCTACAACAGAATTCAAGTGCAGATTGTAACGTTTAATTTGAAGGTTTGAACAAAAATATCTGATAGAAATTGTAGGAATTGTACACATTTCTTTACAAACACTCCACATTTTAGGAGGTCAAAAGTAATTGGACAAATAAACCAAACCCAAACAAAATATTTTTATTTTCAATATTTTGTTGCAAATCCTTTGGAGGCAATCACTGCCTTAAGTCTGGAACCCATGGACATCACCAAACGCTGTTTTTTTTCCTTCTTAATGCTTTGCCAGGCCTTTACAGCCGCAGCCTTCAGGTCTTGCTTGTTTGTGGGTCTTTCCGTCTTAAGTCTGGATTTGAGCAAGTGAAATGCATGCTCAATTGGGTTAAGATCTGGTGATTGACTTGGCCATTGCAGAAGGTTCCACTTTTTTGCACTCTTGAACTCCTGGGTAGCTTTGGCTGTATGCTTGGGGTCATTGTCCATCTGTACTATGAAGCGCCGTCCGATCAACTTTGCGGCATTTGGCTGAATCTGGGCTGAAAGTATATCCCGGTACACTTCAGAACTCATCCGGCTACTCTTCTCTGCTGTTATGTCATCAATAAACACAAGTGACCCAGTGCCATTGAAAGCCATGCATGCCCATGCCATCACGTTGCCTCCACCATGTTTTACAGAGGATGTGGTGTGCCTTGGATCATGTGCCATTCCCTTTCTTCTCCAAACTTTTTTCTTCCCATCATTCTGGTACAGGTTGATCTTTGTCTCATCTGTCCATAGAATACTTTTCCAGAACTGCGCTGGCTTCATGAGGTGTTTTTCAGCAAATTTAACTCTGGCCTGTCTATTTTTGGAATTGATGAATGGTTTGCATCTAGATGTGAACCCTTTGTATTTACTTTCATGGAGTCTTCTCTTTACTGTTGACTTAGAGACAGATACACCTACTTCACTGAGAGTGTTCTAGACTTCAGTTGATGTTGTGAACGGGTTCTTCTTCACCAAAGAAAGTATGCGGCGATCATCCACCACTGTTGTCATCCGTGGACGCCCAGGCCTTTTTGAGTTCCCAAGCTCACCAGTCAATTCCTTTTTTCTCAGAATGTACCCGACTGTTGATTTTGCTACTCCAAGCATGTCTGCTATCTCTCTGATGGATTTTTTCTTTTTTTTCAGCCTCAGGATGTTCTGCTTCACCTCAATTGAGAGTTCCTTAGACCGCATGTTGTCTGGTCACAGCAACAACTTCCAAATGCAAAACCACACACCTGTAATCAACCCCAGACCTTTTAACTACTTCATTGATTACAGGTTAACGAGGGAGACGCCTTCAGAGTTAATTGCAGCCCTTAGAGTCCCTTGTCCAATTACTTTTGGTCCCTTGAAAAAGAGGAGGCTATGCATTACAGAGCTATGATTCCTAAACCCTTTCTCTGATTTGGATGTGAAAACTCTCATATTGCAGCTGGGAGTGTGCACTTTCAGCCCATATTATATATATAATTGTATTTCTGAACATGTTTTTGTAAACAGCTAAAATAACAAAACTTGTGTCACTGTCCAAATATTTCTGGACCTAACTGTATAATAATCCTGTCCTCATTCTGTATTCTGGAACATCAGCATGTTGTGTTATTCTATTACTGGGTCAGATGGACATTTTCTTATCTGATCTGCTATTCTCATGGTGCAGAACCATCCTATAGTGGTGGGTACAGGCCATATTTACAAAGGGTTAAATTACCTGATTAAATATATTATTCTCTATGTACTGCTAGGTTTACCCCCAAAAGAAAGAAGACACCTTCTAAAAGAATTGCACTTACCAAACCCCAAACACTTATGGTAGTTGCCAAATGAATGGGCTCTCATGTACAGATCGGTGTCGCTGTCCGGTCCCCCTGCATTCTACAGCGACTTGCTCTATCTGGTGACGGGAGCAGTATCCCTCGTGTAGAGTGATACTGGTACCAGAATAAGAAAAAACAAATGAATTCAGCTCACCCCTCTCCACTCTAGGATCCACCACCGATGCACGGAACGCCCTGGCTCGGGCGGAAAGGCACAATCATGAAGAAAAAATATCCAGCATCGGATAGACGGAGAGAGTAGGATAAAACAAGAAAATGTATTAAGTCCGTTAAAAACAGAATGCAACACACAAGGGAAGCATGGGGACACACAGTGAAAACGGGACTATCCTACGCGTTTCGACCTTGCGGTATTAGCCATGACTAAGACCGCAAGGTCGAAACGTGTAGGATAGTCCCGTGTTTTCACTGTGTGTAGGATAGTCCCGTGTTTTCACTGTGTGTCCCCATGCTTCCCTTGTATGCTGCATTCTGTTTTTAACGGACTTAATACATTTTCTAGTTTTATCCTACTCTCTCCGTCTATCCGATGCTGGATATTTTTTCTTCATGATACTGGTACCTGGTTTGTTTGTGAGAGCTTCAGTGCAAAGTAGCTGGAAGTGGGAGGGACCTGACAGCGACGCAGATCTCTGTGTGAGAGCCCATTCACCATCGACACTTGTCAACGAGAATTTGTTTGGGTCTGGTGAGTGCATTTGTTTTTTGTGAGGCGGGTGTCTGCTTTCTTTTGGGGGTGTCTGCTTTCTTCTGGGGGTGTCTACTTTCTTCTGGGGGTGTCTGCTTTCTTCTGGGGGTGTCTGCTTTCTTCTGGGGGTTACCGAATTATGTCACACATGGGGGGTATAACAAAGTGTCAGATGGTATCAATATACCATCACATCCCCCACTCAATATATATGGAAAGGCTATAAATATATATCATATGCTCCTACAAACACAAAATAGCCAATACAAAAATAGAATTTTATTAGTAAATATTTAAAAGCAAGATAAAATGTAAATAATGAAAGAGGTGCAATAAGCACAACAGGACGGCACGTCAAGGGACAAAAAACGTGGTATCTCAGTGCAACAAAATTATGCAAAAAATAGTATAAAGGCTCCAATATAAAGTATCAAAAATATGTAAAAAGCCAATCAAAAATTGCAATCAACAAGATACACCAAGGAATAAACAGCAAAATACATCAATGATAATATTTACACCCATAAAAAAAATACTGCACAAATTTACAAAGGATAACATATGCACCAAATACATAATTGCACAAAAAATATAGTAAAATATAATATATAATACAAATGTAAAAGATTATGTGGGAAAATAGTCCCACGAGACTAATTAAAGTGCAAAATTATGGTGCAGAGTATTAAAGTGCAAATGGTAAGGTGCATTGTGAAAATGCAATCAAAAGGCACAAAACCTAAATATGGATGTCAGAAAAACTCACAAATTGTGAGAATGATGTAAAGAGCTACCAAGACATAATGAGCAAAGAGATCATGTGGGAGCAGTATGCATGTATTAGGCTACTATCACACTTGCATTCAGCGCATTCCGTCACTATGGAGAATAGCGCAGTCCGGTAACGCACTGCGCTATTCTCCATAGACTTATATGGACGACGCACTGTAACGCAAGTGTCTGCGTTGCATCCGCTGGATGACGCAGCGTCATTATTTTGACGCTGCGTCGGGCGGATGGAACGCTGCATGTAGCGTTTTTCTGCGCTTGGCGAAGTGTCAAAAAAACGCAACCTGCAGGAATCCGTTAGGCGTCCGTTGTTTTTATAATGGACGCCTATGGTGTCGGATTCCGTTAGAATGCGTCATTTGACGGATTCCGTTAACGCATCCGTCTTTACACAACTGCGCATGCTCAGATGTCTAAAGTCAAGGAAAAAACCTATAACGGATTGCGTTATTTTGTATGATCCGTAGCATCCGTTGTGCCACCATATGCAACGCATCCGTTGCATGCGTCACACAACGCAATGCTACGGATCCCGTCCAACGCAAGTGTGAAACTAGCCTTAGAGATAGAGTTCACCTAAGGTCATGATGTCCCTACTGCCGTGCCGACGCCAAACCAACACGTGTTCCGGCTCGTGGCCTTCGCCAGGGAGGTGTGCCTTTGATGTATTTTGCTATTTATTCCTTGGTGTATCTTATTGATTGCAATTTTTGATTGGCTTTTTGCATATTTTTGATACTTTATATTGGAGCCTTTATACTATTTTGTGCATAATTTTGTTGCACTGAGATACCACGTTTTTTGTCCCTTGACGTGCCGTCCTGTTGTGCTTATTGCACCTCTTTCATTATTTACATTTTATCTTGCTTTTACATATTTACTAATAAAATTCTATTTTATAGACTACTTTTGTATTGGCTATTTTGTGTTTGTAGGAGTATTTTTCTTCTGGGGGTGTCTGCTTTCTTTTAGGATGAGTCCTGCTGTATCCTTTAACTTTTTTAGCTGCTTGGATACTTCCTTTTGGAACTGCCATGGCGGCCAACTGCCGTGTTGTCATTTCTATTTTGCTGGATTTTATTCTCATTTTCTCTAATAAAAATGGATTTTTTTATACTACCATCTGGTTCTTGAGGACTACCGCCGGATCTCTTTCTGTTATATACCTTCTACACCTTGTGGATTGCTTCATCCAGGATTGCAAGCGGGTCCCACCAGTGAACATTAAAATTCAGCTGCTATAAGGGTAAGACAGCTCCTCCATTATACCTTTGTTTTGTATTTTTGGAGTAGGGCTTATATTCTAAGCATACTCAAAAATGCCCCCAAAATCCTACTAGGACTTATTTTCAGATTAGGTTTTATTTTTCCAGGAATCAGGGTATGTTAACTAAAAGTCACATTTTTTTCCCTGCAAATAAAAATGAAAAATGGCTATAATAATCAAATATTTTAATCCCATAAAAAAGTGAACACAAATATCACTGACACTACAAGAACTAAGAAATACAAAAAAGACTGACCCGCACATACAATAGGTGTGAATAGGTGCTAGCTGAAAACACATTATAACTACGAAACATATACAGCTGCACTCTAAAATGCTAACAATGAATAAGTGGACTCTGGTATTGCATTACTGCTATAGGAATACAGTGGAACCTTGGTTTATGAGAACACTCCATTCAGGGAGTGTGCTTGTAAACCATGTTACTCGTCTAGCAAAGCAAGATTTCCCATAGGAAACAATGGAAGCTCAGACAATTCTCTCCACAACTTGTGCAATGTCCCCTATTGTGTCATTCCAGACATACACAAACACACACACACACACACACATTACGTTCACCTTACCCTCCGTTCCCTCACTGGCCTCCTGGTTTTTGTAGTCCGCAGGTACAGTATGTGTATTGGGTAACCATCGCGACGATGCAGGAGCTTCCGCTGTCAGCGTCAACATCATACGCAGGAGTCGCTTGCCTCTGATTGGTCAGTGTGCTGCCTTTCAGAAGCGCTGACAGTGGAAGTTCCTCCATCTTCGTGATGGTTACGCGATATGCATACTGTACCTGCGGACTACAAGAACCAGGAGAGCAACGAGGGAACAGAAGGTAAGGTGAGCATAATATGTGTTGTGTGTTTGTGTGTGTTTGTGTGGACTGCAAGAGCGGGTTAGAGCGCGGTGAAAGTATGGAACCAATAGTGTGTGCGGTGAGTATTTGCTCATACAGCAAATTGCTCATAAACTGAGTTACAATTTTACAGCAAGCTTTGCTCGTATAGCGAAATACTTGCACACCAAGTTACTCGTAAACCGAGGTTCCACTGTATTTGAAAAAAAAAAAAAAAAAGATATTTAGCTTATGTATTGGCCAATGCATGTGAGCCCGATAACCAACGGCAAGGTAATCTCTGTATATCGGGAACCTAACTTGAAATGCCACTTTCTTGGTTAAAACCTCCATGTCTGGGCAGCTAGACTCCTGCTATAAAGTGTAGTGAACGCAGCCTGGTTATAGGGCAGAGTGCTGAATCAGAAAGGAATGCACTACAAATATACAAAAAGACTGACCCGCACATCCAATAGGTGTGAACAGGTGCTAGCTGAAAACACATTATAACTACGAAACATATACAGCTGCACACTAAAATGCTGAAGCTCATCTCACAAAAAAACCTCACATAGTGAAATTTTTGGCAAAAAATGGCTTCTACAGCAATAAATGAACAGAAATTAATCTATTTATTTAAATATGCACAGAATGAAAAATGTAATTGTATACTGTATGTGTGCATGTTATTATATATACTGTATTTTTCGCTTTATAAGACGCACTTTTCCTCCCAAACATTTGGGAGGAAAATGGGGGGTGAGTCTTATATAGCGGTACCTGGGGGGGTCCTGTCTGAGGCGATCGGGCGACCAGGTGCCTGTGGCTGCATGTAAGCGGCCGGGTACCTGTGCTTGCGTGCGGTGGCAGCCGGGTTCCCGTGGCTGTGTGCGGGCAGCAGCCGGGTGCTGTGTGGAGTCGGCAGCCGGGTACCTGTGCTTGCGTGCGGTGGCAGCCGGGTACCCATGGCTGTGTGCGGGCGGCAGCCGGGTGCTGTGTGCGGGCGGCAGCCGGGTGCTGTGTGCGGGCGGCAGTCGGGTGCCCGTGCGGGCGGAAGCCGGCTGCCGCCCTCACACAGGCACCCGGCTGCTGCCCTCACACAGGCACCCAGGTGCCGCCCGCACACAGCCACGGGTACCCGGCTGCCACCGCACGCAAGCACAGGTACCTGGCCGCTTGCACGCAGGGTGGGCGGGCAGCCTGCTGGCTGCCACTCTGTGCGTGCGGGGCGGGCGGCTGTGCAGCAAGTTACCAGTTGTCCGCGGTCCCACTTTCAAATGATGGCGCCGGTGGAGCTCTTGGATGAGAGCTCCATCTGCACACGCGCTGCTCCGGGAGTCAGCGCGTGCGCAGATGGAGCCCTTGGATGAGAGCTCCATCTGCGCATGTGTCGCTCCGGGCGCCATTACTTGAAACGGGACCGCGGACACACTGGGAAAACACCGCATCCGTCTGCTCCACCACTGAGCAGTCGCCGCCGTTGCCACCACTGAGCAGTCCCCGCCGCTGCCACCACTGAGCAGTCGCCGCCACTGCCATCACTGAACCGGGACCGCGGACACTCACTGCACCGGCCTGCTGCACGGCTCACCCGCCGCCGCTGCTGCCGCCACCATGGACCCCACGGCTCCTGCCACCACGGATGCCACCACGCCTGCAACCACGGACGCCACGGCACCTGCAACCACGGACCACGCTGCCACTGACCCGCCGTGCCTCCTGTGACCCCGCTTCACCACCACTGCTGCCCCCCTCCGGTAAGAGAACACCGGAGTATAAGACGGACCCCATTTTTCTTTTTTTTACCTTTTTCTATGTCTAAATTTGGGGTGCGTCTTAAAATCCGGTGCGTCTTATAAAGCGAAAAATACGGTAAGTGTATGTTATATAGGCTTGTGTATGTTTGTCCTATGTTTACGCCTGTGTAATGTGTAAATGTGCATGTAATGTATTAGCATGTGTATACTTTCTATGTGTATGAATAATATGAATATGGGTATTTGTACGCAGATCAGAGGTGGGGGGACACATGTCCGGAGAGGGGACCATTCTTAATCTGTGGTCATAGCTGAATTTAGTGAGCAGCATGCAAGTTTGTATTCCTCTATGTAAGTAGTGAGTGTGCCTATGTAGAGTCCACATATGTGATGAAATATGCATGTGTGCATCCCTGTATAGTCATGACAGAAAGTTTTGGCACCCTTGAAATTGTTCCAGAAAATGAAGTATTTCTCCAAGAAATTTTTTTCAATTACACTTTTTGTTACACACATTTATTTCCTTTACGTGTATTGCAACAACATAAAATAACTGAGAAAAAAAAGGCAAATTGGACATAATTTTACACAAAAATTGGACCAAACAAAATTGTTGGCACTCTCATCTTAATATTTGGTTGCACGCCCTTTGGAATAAATTGCTTCCTGTAACCGTGCACAAGCTTCTTACTCCTCTCACCTGGAATTTTGGACTTTTCTTTATAAACAGCTCCAGGTCTCTCATACGTGAAGACCTCTTCTCTTCTCCCAAAAGCAATTTTCAGATCTCTCCACAGGTGTCAATGGGATTTAGATCCGGACTCATTGCTACCACTTCAGAACTCTCCTTTGCATCCATTTCTGGGGGCTTCTTGAAGTATGTTTGGGGTCATTGTCCTGCTGGAAGACCCATGACCTAGAACGCAAACCCAGCTTTCTGACACTGGACACTACATTGCCACCCAAAATCCATTGGTAATCTTCAGTTTTCATATTGCCTTGCACACACCCAAGGCATCCAGAGGCAGGGAAACAGCCGCAAAACAACTTTGAGCCTCCACTATATTTGACTGTAGGTCTTGTGTTCTTTTCTTTTTAGGTCTCATTCCATTTTCAGTAAACAGTAGAATGATCTGCTCTGTCAAAAAGTTCTATCTTGGTCTCATTGTTCACAGGCGCTTCCCCAGAAGGATTTTAGTTACTCATGTACATTTTGTCAAACTGCAGTCTAGCTTTTTTATGTTTCTATGTCAGCAGGGGGGTCCCCCTGGGTCTCCCCCTTTGCATTTTATTTCATTCAAATGTAGACAGATAGCTTACGCTGACACTGATTCCCCCTTGATCTTGATTAAGGATGCTTATCTGGACTATCCTGTGTTTTTCCTCTGTCATCCACATCCAGGGAGATTCGCTACAGTGCCATGGGTTATAAACTTCTTGATTATGTAGTGTACCATGGACAAATAAACATCAAGATCTCTGGAAATGGACTTGTAACCTTAAGATTGTTGATATTTTTCAATAATTTTGGTTCTCAAGCCCTCAGACAGTTCTCTTCTCTTTTTGTTCTCCATGCTTAGTGTGGCACACACAGACACACAATGCAAAAATTGTCTGTTCACCTAAAGTGACATCTCAAGCAAGGAACGCACTAGTTGTTAGAGAAGCAGATTAGAGGCTTATGGTCACTGGGCAGGCTGCAGAGATCCACTGCCCAGGCAGCATAATCTGTCCATAGGACAACTATTAGGCCGGAGTCACACTTGCGGGTGACTCATGCAAGTCTCACATTGGCATCACCCGGCATGGCTGCATGCTCTCCTGACAGGAGCGGGTAAGCTGCATGTATTTCTATGCAGCTGACCCGCTCCTGTTAGGAGAGCGTCAGGCCATGCCATGCAGGGTGATGCAATACGAGACTTGCGCGAGTTACATGCAAGTGTGACTCCGGCCTTAGTTGTATTCTCCACAAATCTGGCCTTTATGGGAGAGAGGCAAGAAGAAAGACATTTTTCAGAGCAAGTCACAAGAAGTCTGGTTTGCGGTTTGGAAAAAGCCACCTAAGGGACACAGCGAGTAAAGGGGGCTTTACACGCTACGATATCGTTAATGTTTGATCGTCGGGGTCACGTTGTTAGTGACGCACATCCGGCGTCATTAACGATATCGCAGCGTGTGACACTGACCAGCGACATTAAGCGACCTCAAAAATGGTGAAAATCGTTCACCATGGAGAGGTCGTCCCAAAACCAAAAATCGGTAATGGTTGATTATCGATGTAGTTCGTCGCTCCTGCGGCAGCACACATCGCTGTGTGTGACACCGCAGGAGGGAGGAACGTCTCCTTACCTGCCGCCGGGCACAATGTGGAAGGAAGGAGGTGGGCGGGATGTTACGTCCCGCTCATCTCCGCCCCTCCGCTTTGATTGGCCGGCCGCTTAGTGACGTCACTGTGATGCCGAACGTCCCTCCCCCTTGAGGGAGGGATTGTTCGGCAGTCACAGCGACGCCACCGACCAGGTAAGTGCGTGTGACGCTGCCGTAGCGATAATGTTCGCTGCGGCAGCGATCACACGATATCGCACCTACGACGGGGGCGGGTGCTAACACGCTCGATATCGCTAGCAATTGCCGTATTGCCGTATTGTCGTAGCGTGTAAAGCCCGCTGAAGTGTACAGATGAGACCAAAGTAGAACTTACAGTGCTAAAAGCAAAACACTATGTGTGGCAGAAAACTAACATTGCACATCATCCTGAAAACACCATCCCCACCGTCACACATGGTGGTGGCAGCATCCTGCTGTGGGAAGGATTTTCTTCAGCAGAGGTGCTGGTCAGAGTTGAGAGAAAGATGGATGGCGCTAAATACAGGGCAATCCAGGCGGAAAACCTGTTAAAGGCTGCAAAAGACTTGAGACTGGGGTGTAGGTTCACCATCCAGCAGAATGGATGGTTTGGATGAAAACATATCGATGTGTGTGAATGACCCAGTCATAGTCCAGACCGAAATCTCATTGAGAAGACTTGAAAATTGCTCGGATCTGTGCTAGATTTTCTGCTGCGCGTTTTTCTGCTGAACCTTAACCTTTGCTCTTCATATCACAGAGGGACATGACGATAAATTATCTAAATAAGCTCCATCCACCTTATAGAGCAATTCTTATCTGGGGTTATGTAACTCATCCTGCATATTGCTTTCGCAAACTCTTAATTATCCTATAATGAACAGCTACATGGGAATCTACATATTAGTTTCCTGTAATGGCATTTATTTACAACAATTAGCGGCTCCCGGAAACAGATTACGTATGTAAATTAATTGTAGAGTGGCATAGACATGTCGCTAATTACAAAGTGCAACAATCACGTGTAATTACTGTTTACTAGATGGATCAGCATAATAATTTTTGGCTATATTGACTGTGACAAGTTGTGAGCAAACAGTGTCATTTCTAATACTACACATTACACATAATACGGAATATATACATAGATTACGTTTAATCTTTTTTGCTAGTAAAGATTATAATCAACAGCAATGATCATGGTTTCTAAAGACGCCAGGTAAAACATTACGAGGCTTCTTTCTGCAATACATTTGAATGTGCAACAATGCTCAAATAATACAAACAGATAGTGCATAAATAATACAGCCATAGAGTGCCTAAATAATATAGCCATACACTGCCTAAATAATACAGCCATACAATGCCTAAATAATACAGCCATAGAGTGCCTAAATAATATAGCCATACACTGCCTAAATAATACAGCCATACAATGCCTAAATAATACAGCCATAGAGTGCCTAAATAATACAGCCATACAACGCCTAAATAATATAGCCATACAACGCCTAAATAATATAGCTATACAGTACCTAATTAATACAGCCATACACTGCATAAATAATACAGCCATACAACACCTAAATAATACAGCAATACAACGCCTAAATAATATAGCCATACACTGCCTAAATAATACAGCCATACAACACCTAAATAATATATCCATACACTGCCTAAATAATACAGCCATACCCTGAGTAAATAATACAGCCATAGAGTGCCTAAATAATTCAGCCATACAACGCCTAAATAATATAGCCATACAACGCTTAAATAATATAGCCATACACTGCCTAAATAATACAGCCAGATAGTGCCTAAATAATACAGCCATAGAGTGCCTAAATAATACAGCCATAGAGTGCCTAAATAATAAAGCCATACAATGCCTAAATAATACAGCCAGATAGTGCCTAAATAATACAGCCATAGAGTGCCTAAATAACACAGCCATACAACGCCTAAATAACACAGCCATACAGTGTCTAACACAGCCATAGAGTGCCTAGATAATACCCCACAGTGCCTAAATAATACAAATATACAGAGCCTAAATAATAATGTCATAGAATACTAAAATAACTCCGCACCACAGTGCTCAAATATTACTTCTATACAGTGCTCAATTAATAGTTAGATAGTTCCTAAATAATACAGCTGTACAGTGCCTAAATAATACAATCATAGAGTGCCTAAATAATAATGTAGTAGAATAGTAAAATATCTCTGCACAACAGTGCTCAAATATTACTTCTATATAGTGCTCAAATAATACAGTCAGATAGTGCCTAATAATACAGCTATACAGTGCCTAAATAATAATGTCGTAGAATACGAAAATAAATCCACAACAGTGCCTGTAGCCGTCTACTTTATGTGTGCTGAGTATCAATATATGGGGACCCTGCACCTTTTTTTTTTCGAATTATTTATTTTTAAAGTCCACATCCTGTCACAGATGCTGCAACCAATCACAGACACTGTCACAGAGGGTGGGTGGGGCAAGCAGTGAATATGCATGACAGCTAATGAGCAGACTCAGAATTAGTCTAAAGGGGGCTTTACATGCAGCGACATCACTAGCGATGTTGCTGGTGAAAACACCCGCCCCCGTCGGTTGTGCGTCATGGGCAAATCGCTGCCTGTGGCGCACATTATCGTTAGGAGCCATCACATACTTACCTGCCTAGCGACGTCGTTGTGGGCAGGGAGGTTCGTTCGGCGTCACAGTGGCGTCACTAAGCGGCCGCCCAATAGAAGCGGAGGGACGGAGATGAGCCGTTGCGGTGTTGTTGCTCGTTCCCGAGGTGTCACACATAGGCCATAGCGATGTGTGCTGCCGCAGGAACGACAAACAACCTGCGTCCTCAACGACCAATGATTTTTTGAAAATGAACGACGTGTTAACGATGGACGATTTGGTGAGTATTTTCCATCGTTAACGGACGCTTGTTGGTGTCACACGCAACGACGTCGCTAACGATGCCGGATGTGCGTCACGGAATCCGTGACCCCAGCGATATATCGTTAGATACGTCGCTGCGTGTAACGGAGCCTTAACATGAGACTCGGTAAGTACAATTCTCATCCTTTGCAGCCCCCCAGCCCTTACTAGCACCATTTTACAACACACATGTTCAGGTCCCCAAAGACCTTAATGAGGCTTGTTGTTCAAGGACTAACTCGGGGTCAAGTTTGACTGCCAAACCCGATTTTTTTTGGGTCCATGCTGGTTTGACGAACCCGAATATCCAGAGGTTCACTCATCACTATTCAGGATATTTCTGAATAAGCACCACTTAATGTGCAATATTGTTTGAAAAAAGTGATAATGGTTAGAATATACCTCATTGGACCAGTGCGCAATATATGTATTTTTCTCCAGGATTTCTGAATACAATGCGTTATACCCGATGATGGGAAAGAAGATGTATATTTGATACACTTAGGGGTACTTAGGGGCACGTTGCGACATCGCTACTGCGATATCATCGGGGTCAAATCGAAATTGACGCACATCCGGCGCCAGTAACGACGTCGCAACCTGTAAAGCCTAGATACACCGATAAACGATCGCAAAAGCGCCGTAAATCAGTGATCTGTGCAGTGTCGGACATTTCCATAATTTCGCACCAATAGGAGATATGATGTTGTTCCTCGTTCCTGCGGCAGCACACATCGCTGTGTATGAAGCCGCAGGAGCGAGGAACGTCTCCTTACCTGCCTCCACCAGCTATGAGGAAGGACAGAGGTGGGCGGGATGTTATGTCCCACTCATCTCCACCCCTCCGCTTCTCTTGGCCGCCTGCCGTGTGACGTCGCTGTGACGCCGCACGACCCGTTCCCTTAGGAAGGAGGAGGGTCGCTGGCCAGAGTGACGTCGCAGGGCAGGTAAGTGCGTGTGAAGCTGCCGTAGTGATAATGTTCGCTACGGCAACTATCACAAGATATCGCATGTGCGACGGGGGCGGGTACTATCGCGCTCGGCATCGCTTTGATCGGCTAGCGATGTCGCAGCGTGCAAAGTACCCCTTAGGTTCCTGCTTAACCCTTTATTGCCTTGGAGACATTTTTTTTTCCCCCTACAATTTTTATTGACTGATTATTTGACACATGGTCAGCCAATGTGTAGAGGTTTTGATACCTCTAGAGAGAATCCTATGAATGAAGAGAGGGCTCAATTCTTCTGACCGGGGTCAGTGTGTGGAGGCTGCTGTGCCTCCAGGAAGGAACCTCCTGCAGAGGGGTGTGTGCTGATCGGTGTCAGTGAGTGGAGGGTGAGATACCTCCACAGGGACACCTCTTAGGAGAAGGGTACCCCAATCTGAGGGGGTGTACAACAAACAAAATGGTCTGTAAACTGTGTGTATGTTCCTTTACGACTGTATTATGTTACTGGAGGGATGTTTATGTGCTGTTTTAATAAATCTGCCTGATGTTTAAGCTACAGTGTTCCTCTTGTTACCTTAGGAAGCATGCTAAGTGAGTAACCCCATCACAATAGGTGCTAGAGTGCGGGTAGCGTTCCAGCGTTCCAGGAGGCATGTGCACTGACTGTAGAGTAGTGTTTGCTGTAGATCGTCTGGACCACCAAGATTTTCACACGCTACAAGGAGCTGTTGCTGGTGGACTGGCGGGTTCACGAAGACTCCTGGAGTGGAGCAACAGCCATGGTGGAGCAACTTGTTTGGATAAAACGGAGAAGCTGTGGTAAAAAATTGTAATGCAGCCATTTAAAAAATTGTAAAACATAAATACCAATGAATATACAGTATATATACAGTGGAACCTCAGTTTACGAGTAACTTGGTGTGCGAGTATTTTGCTATCTGAGCAACGCTTGCTGTAAATTTGTAACTTAAGGGGGCTTTACACGCTGCGACATCGCTAATGCGGAGTCGTTGGGGTCACGGAATTTGTGACGCACATCCGGCCGCATTAGCGATGCCGTTGCGTGTGACACCGATAAGCGATTTTGCATCATTGCAAAAACGTGCAAAATCACTAATCGGCGACATGGGAGTCCATTCTTAAAAATCGTTACTGCAGCAGTAACGAAGTTGTTCCTCGTTCCTGCGGCAGCACACATCGCTGCGTGTGACACCGCAGGAACGAGGAAGCTCTCCTTACCTGCCTCCCGGCCGCTATGCGGAAGGAAGGAGGTGGGCGGGATGTTACGTCCCGCTCATCTCCGCCCCTCCGCTGCTATTGGGCGGCGGTTCAGTGACGCTTCAGTGACATCGCTGTGACGCCGCACGGACCGCCCCCTTAGAAAGGAGGCGGTTCGCCGGTCACAGCGACGTCGCCGGACAGGTAAGTATGTGTGACGGCTCTGGGCGATGTTGTGCGGCACGGGCAGCGATTTGCCTGTGTCGCGCAACAGATGGGGGCGGGTGCCCACACTAGCGATATCGGGACCGATATCGCAGTGTGTAAAGTAGCCTTTAGTTTACGAGCATGCTTTGCTGTACGAGCAAATACTCACTGCACACACTTCCGGTTCCATACCTTCACCGCGCTCTAACCCGCTCTTGTAGTTTACACAAACACACACAAACACACATATTATGCTCACCTTACCTTCCGCTCCCTCACCGGCCTCCCGGTTCTTAAATTCAATGTGCAGAATTATTAGACAAGTTGTATTTTAGAGGATTTTTTTTTATTATTGATCAACAACTATGTTCTCAATCACAGACTTATCCAAACAAAAGAATGGGGGTCACCCATACAGAACTTCCAAAGAAATGAGAATGACCCAAAAATATCATAAACAATAATTCTTTATTAAACAAACATACATATAATGTGAAAATCAGATCAAAGATGGATAATGCTAAAAATTCCTGGGCAAAACAATTTTTTTATGAGGTAGTATACAAAATGCAGTTTCAAGAAAATCTCGATATCACAATGTAAAGTTGGTCTCCTGAGAAAGTATTCAACCCCCAATTTATTTATTCTACTAAAATGATCTCATAATAATATAAAAAATATAAAGTGCTAGTGTATATTGGTTATTGAATATTAAATAAATTGGTGCCTAGTAAATAGGAGATCAAAACAGTCATATGTCAAAAAATGATCATTGTGAATTACACAATTCCAAACATCACCACCTAAAGTGCATGTACCTAAATGGGTTAGATCCCCAGATAGTGCATCTAACCCATTTAAGTACATGTGTGGCGCCCTGGACAAGCCAGGTCGTCACAGGTACTGCACCAACACACCCTACACCCCGGTTAGGCACATCTAGGTCAAACACAAATCCTTGTTGCCTCCCTCCAGGGGCTGATGTCCACACCAGGGGGTGGGCCAGGTGGTTGGTCCCGCCCACCGAGGAGTTCACAGTCCTGGAGGCGGGAAAAGCAGATCAGTTTGGGAGTAGAGAGAGAGTTTGAAGTTGGAGAGGAGAAGTGGTAGTGGAGGAGCAGTCTGACGGCGTCCGGGTGTGTGGCAAGGTTGGCAGACGGTGGTGACCATCTGCAGGAGAGGCTAATTGGAGCGAACCGTAAGGACCGTAGAAGGGCGGTGGCCCGGCGGTACCGGATAGGAGAGCAAAGAGAAGCCAGCACCATCCGGCAGGGCTTACGGACCCCGACCAGGCTAGGAGTCGCCGTAAAACTGGTCAAATCCGTTAGCGAAGGGAACCTCTGGGGTTTCCCAGCAGTCAAGACCCGATTGAAGGCAACAGCTCACACCGTAGAGGGAAACACAGTCACCGCCAAGGCTACAGTTCCCAGGGTCAGAGCCTACGGGCAAAAGGGGCTCCTTCAGCATCCATCTAAGCTTGGGAGCGGGTTGCCGGTGGGAAGCCATTGGAACCGTAAACACAACACAGGTGCAGGGAAAGGCAGTCACCATCAACCTACCGGGAGAGCTACCGCAGCCGTCTGTGGGACCCGTCCATCCAGCCGTTTGTTTTACCGGAGACTTTGCATTCATCATTGGCTGAGTGAGTACCACTGTGCCGTGCGGCACAGCGCTGCCCCCGCGACCCTGCACCTCACCAGGCCCTGTAACCCACCTGCCATCCATCCCTACCCCTCACTGGGCCCCGGGACAACCAACCCCCCTACCCACGGAGGGGAGAACCAACATCCAAGCTGCTCCCTGTCATCGCTCCCGGGATCCCCGTCCAGAGCAGCGGTGGTGTCACAACCTCACCACATGGGTGGCATCACGGACAATATCCCTAAACCACACCACCCCCTTTCACTCACGGGCGAGGAACGCCGCTCGAGTCCCCGGGATCCGGCCCACCGCTCGAGCCACCGAGCAGCAGCAACAGCAGCCGGACCCGAGCAGTGGGTGAGCGCAGCGTCCCCTCCTCCGCCCGCGACAACTTGGCGTCACGAACAGGATCTTACCGCTCTGCCGTCTGTTAGAGGTTGTGACCGCCGGAGGTGTCCGGCCGAAAATTTTGAGAAGCCGCCATTTTGGGCGCGAAAAGTCCCCGCTCGAGCGTCTTCCCGAGTAGTGGAGGCGCGAAGGCCAAAACCCCGCCCCGATAGAGGAGGAGCCGGAGAAAGACTAAAGCGGGCTTTACACGCTGCGACATCGCTAATGCGGAGTCGTTGGGGTCACGGAATTTGTGACGCACATCCGGCCGCATTAGCGATGCCGTTGCGTGTGACACCGATAAGCAATTTTGCATCGTTGCAAAAACGTGCAAAATCGCTAATCGGCGACACGGGGGTCCATTCTCAAAAATCGTTACTGCAGCAGTAACGAAGTTGTTCCTCGTTCCTGCGGCAGCACACATCGCTGCGTGTGACGCCGCAGGAACGAGGAAGCTCCCCTTACCTGCCTCCCGGCCGCTATGCGGAAGGAGGGAGGTGGGCGGGATGTTACGTCCCGCTCATCTCCGCCCCTCCGCTGCTATTGGGCGGCGGTTCAGTGACGCTTCAGTGACGTCGCTGTGACGCCGCACGGACCGACCCCTTAGAAAGGAGGCGGTTCGCCCGTCACAGCTACGTCGCCGGACAGGTAAGTATGTGTGACGGCTGTTGTGCGACACGGGCAGCGATTTGCCCGTGTCGCGCAACAGATGGGGGCGGGTACCCACGCTAGTGTAGGGGGTGGGCAGACCCCCTACAAAGGGAGCATAGTTAACCCGGAAATGTTATTAATAAAAATGTTTTATATGTGTATATACTGTGTTAGGGTACCCCCTAGTGGCCGGGTGGGACGGCTGTCACCACAGTGGGGAGGAGGAGCCGGCAGAAGCAAGGGGAGGAGAGAGAAAAGGTTGTGAAGGGAAAGAAAAGATCAGGAGGGCAGTTGTCTCGGGGACGGGAGCGGAGCAGCAGAGCCGGGGCAGAGTGTGGGAGCTGTATCACAGGGAAGCCGGAGAGAACAGGAGCGGGCGGAACCTCATAGGGTGAAGCAGTCTGGTGTGGGTCCGGGCTGTGGGTAGCCAAAAGTGGGAGCCGGGCGAAGAGGAGTAGTCAGGCACATCCCCACTGGAGGGGACGCAAGGACAGGCTTTCCCCAGCTAAAGAAAGCGTACCATCACCTCGACTGTCTCGTGTGGACCTTTGTGAAGAATAAAAGATGTTTGGTATTTGCATTGAACCATGCCTGAAGAGTGTTTGTGCGCCGGACAACACCTGCACCACCACCACACTCTGCCCCACCATGACATCTCCTGTCCCCAAAGTGACGGCGGAACCAGGGGTAAGCCTGATAGCAAGGGCCACGACTACAACCCCGGAGGCACCCCTGGCACCCCATTACACTAGCGATATCGGGACCGATATCGCAGTATGTAAAGTAGCTTTAAGGGGGACGGATGGCGTCTGGCCGCATGTCGCCGGAGGCTATAAAGGCAGGGACGCCAGGACCCTGCGGCCATCTTGTGGTTCCTGGAAGAGGCTGCCGCAGCAATGTACCAGCCGTCCCGCAGCACCGTAGCCCCCGCGCCTGGAACCGCGGCGTGGGTGGAGGTCCGGACCGCCCAGCTCCAACAGCGACTGCAGATCAGGATGCAACTCCTCTTGGAGGAGTGGGAGGCTGACATGGCGGAAGTGGTGGCGGCCATACGGAGGCGCGAAGTGGAGGGAGTTTTGGAAGAGAGGGTAAGTGACCCACGCCCCTGTACCCCTAGTGGGTCGGTCATCGCGGCCGAGGGACCCGGTCTACACCCGCTCGCCCTGCTACCTCCCCCGCTACCCATGTTTGCTGCTGCTGCCCCGCCACTAGGCCCGCTACCACCACCACCGGTAGCGGTACCCCGCCCATCCGCCCAGGCGGACCGACCTGCAGCCAGGGCCCGTGACCGCTCGGAGCCTCTCCCGTGGAAGGTGCCGAAGTCCAAACCGGAGGCACTTGTGGAGACTTCCCCCGAACCGGTGCCGACAGACCGCTCCGTGGAGGAGGTTCAGCGGGAGACGATCCCTGTGCCCATTCCCCACGCCTCGGCTGAGGCCGCGCCGGGTTGGCGCTGCAGGGCAGCACCCCAGGCCATGACACCGCGGGACCTTCCCCCCAGAATGCCAGTCCTGGGCAGCGTGAAGGAGGTCTCGCGGGGCCCGACCCGTGCGCCGGTGGGAAGCCATTGGAACCGTAAACACAACACAGGTGCAGGGAAAGGCAGTTACCATCAACCTACTGAGAGAGCTACCACAGCCATCTGTGGGACCCGTCCATCCAGCCGTTTGTTTTACCGGAGACTTTGCATTCATCATTGGCTGAGTGAGTACCACCGTGCCGTGTGGCACAGCGCTGCCCCCGCGACCCTGCACCTCACCAGGCCCCGTAACCTGCCTGCCATCCATCCCTACCCCTCACCGGGCCCCGGGACAACCAACCCCCCTACCCACGGAGGGGAGAACCAACATCCAAGCTGCTCCCTGTCATCGCTCCCGGGATCCCCGTCCAGAGCAGCGGTGGTGTCACAACCTCACCACAACCGTGGGTGGCATCACGGACAATATCCCTAAACCACACCACCCCCTTTCACTCACGGGCGAGGAATGCCGCTCGAGTCCCCGGGATCCGGCCCACCGCTCGAGCCACCGAGCAGCAGCAACAGCAGCCGGACCCGAGCAGTGGGTGAGCGCAGCGTCCCCTCCTCCGCCCGCGACACATGCACTTTAGGTGGTGATGTTTGGAAATGTGTAATTCACAATGATAATGTAGGGTTACTATCAACCTTTATCCGCTGTTATATTTCTGTGGTCTCCTTATTTTATTAATCTACAGTCTATTAGAGGTATTGACACCTCAGTATAATTACTTATGAGATAGATACAGAGATTATCTGAGGAGACCAACTATTTAATAAGAAACTGGATATGATGAAGTTTTGATCCCTGTTGATGTTATTTATTAATTTGCATGTTATTCAACGCCTCATTTTTTGACATATGACTGTTTTGATCTCCTATTTACTAGGCACCAATTTAATATTTAATAACCAATATGCATTAGCACTTTATTATATTTTTTATATTATTATGAGATCATTTTAGTAGAATAAATAAATTGGGGGTTGAATACTTTCTCAGGAGACCAACTTTACATTGAGATACAGAGATTTTCTTGAAACTGCGTGGATATTTTGTATACTACCTCATAAAAAAATTGTTTTGCCCAGGAATTTTTTATCATGATCCATCTTTGATCTGATTTTAACATTATATGTATGTTTGTTTAATAAAGAATTATTGTTTATGATATTTTTTGGGTTATTCTCATTTCTTTGGAAGTTATGTTCTCAATCAACCCAAAAGACTCAAATATCAAAGCTTAATATTTTTGGAAGATGGAGTGGGGTTTTTAGATTTGGCTATCTTAGAAGGATATCTGTTTGTGCAGGTAACTATTACTGTGCAGAATTATTAGGCAACTTAATAAAAATCAAATATATTCCCATCTCACTTGTTTATTGTCACCAGGTAAATCAATATAACTGCACAAAATTTAGAAATAAACATTTCTGACATGCAAAAACAAAACCCCTAAAAATTAGTGACCAATATAGCCACCTTTCTTTATGATGACACTCAAAAGCCGACCATCCATAGATTCTGTCATTGCTTGATCTGGTTACAATCAACATTGTGTGCAGCAGCCACCACAGCCTCCAGACACTGTTCCGAGAGGTGTACTGTTTTCCCTCCCTGTAGATCTCACATTTTATGAGGGACCACAGGTTCTCTATGGGGTTCAGATCAGGTGATCAAGGGAACATGTCATTATTTTTTCATCTTTTTGACCTTTTCTGGCCAGCCACGCTGTGCAGTAGTTGGATGCATGTGATGGAGCATTGTCCTGCATGAAAATCATGTTTATCTTGAACGATACCAACTTCTTCCTGTACCACTGCTTGAAGAAGTTGTTTTCCAGAAACTAGCAGTAGGTCTGGGAGTTGAGCTTCACTCCATCCTCAACCCGAAAAGGTCCCACAAGTTCATCTTTGATGATACCAGGTGGCAAATAGCATCTTGGCAGCTTCACGCTTGATTTTCCTCAATTCATGGGCAGTTATTTTGCGCCTTTTTTGCCCAACACCTGGCGTTGGAGTGGAGCTCTCTGCCCTTTACTGATCCAGCCTCTGGCCCATCCATCTGGCCCATCCATCTGGCCCATCAAGAGTCACTCTCATTTCATCAGTCCAGAAAACCTTTGAAAAATCAGTCTTAAGATATTTCTTGGCCCAGTCTTGACGTTTTATCCTATGTGTCTTGTTCAGAGGTGGTTGTTTTTCAGCCTTCCTTACCTTGGCCATGCCCCTGAGTATGGCACACCTTGTTCTTTTTGATACTCCAGTGGTGTTGCAGCTCTGAAATATGGCCAAACTGGTGGCAAATAGCATCTTGGCAGCTTCACGCTTGATTTTCCTCAATTCATGGGCAGTTATTTTGCACCTTTTTTGCCCAACACGCTTCTTGCGACCCTGTTGGCTATTTGCCATGAAATGCTTGATTGTTCGGGGATCACGCTTCAAAAGTTTGGCAATTTCAAGACTGCTGCATCCCTCTGAAAGACATCTCACAATATGGACTTTTCAGAGCCCGTCAAATCTCTCTTCTGACCCATTTGTCAAAGGAAAAGAAGTTGCCTAATAATTAAGCACACCTTATATAGGGTGTTGCTGTCATTACACCGCACCCCTCCTTATTACAGAGATGCACAGCACCTGATTTACTTAATTGGTAGTTGGCTCTCAGCCTATACAGCTCGGAGTAGGACGACATGTATAACAAGTATCATGTGATCAAAATACTCATTTGCCTAATAATTCTGCACACAGTGTAGTTCGCCGGTACAGGATGTGTATCGGGTAACCATTGCGACGATGGAGGAACTTCCGCTGTCAGCCGCTTCTCAAAGGTAGCGCACTGACCAATCAGTGGCAAGCGGCTCATGTCTTTGACGTCAGCGCTCTGGCTGCAGTAGCTCGGGCATCGGTTGCAATGGTTACCCGATACACATCCTGTACCGGCGAACTACAAGAACCGGGAGGCCGGCAATGGAATTGAAGGTAAGGTGAGCATAATATGTGTATGTTTGTGCGTGTGTGGAATGGCACAATAAGGCGGGCTTTGCACGTTGCGACATCGCAAGCCGATGCTGCGATGTCGCACACGATAGTCCCCGCCCCCGTCGCAGGTACGATATCTTGTGATAGCTGGCGTAGCGAAAATAATCGCTACACCAGCTTCACATGCACTCACCTGCCCTGCGACAGTCGCTCTGGCCGGCGACCCGCCTCCTTCCTAAGGGGGCGGGTCGTGCAGCATCATAGCGACGTCACACGGCAGGCGACCAATAGCGGCGGAGGGGCGGAGATGAGCAGGATGTAAACATCCCGCCCACCTCCTTCCTTTCGTAGAGCCGCCGGCGGCAGGTAAGGTGAAGTTCCTCGCTCCTGCGGCGTAACACACAGCGATGTGTGCTGCCGCAGGAACGAGGAACAGCATCGTATCATCGCTGCAGCAAAATTATGGAAAAGTCAAAGCTTGCAACGATGATACGATAACGACGCTTTTGTGCTCGTTAATCGTATCATCTAGAATTTACACACAACGATGTCGAAAGTGACGCCGGATGTGCGTCACTTTCGATTCGACCCCACCCACATCGCACCTGCGATGTTGCAACGTGCAAAGCCGCCCTAAGGGACCAGGATGGGACATTGAACAAGTTGTGGAACGAATTGTCTAAGCTTGCATTATATCCTACGGGAAATTTTGCTTTGCTAGACGAGTAACTTGGTTTACGAGTACACTCTCAGAAAGTATTGTTCTCGGAAACCAAGATTCCACTGTTTATGAATTTAAATAGCTGAGCAGTACAATAAATGAAAAATTGGAATGTCATCCAAAAAATATTAAATCTGCCGCAACATGAATGGGTCTAGTACATTGTCTCTTGGGAAACATCCCAAAATAAAAAATTATAAGATAATAAATCCTGACCTGGGTCATAATGAGTGGTCAATCTCTGCTTCTCCACCATGCAAACCAAAGCGCGTTTCGCAAGTTGCTTCTTCAGGGAGTGGCATGGTGGGGGGAACAGAAAGGCATTAAGTAGCGCATGTAGGACTACTGAGCAAATGAAAAGACTGGCACCTCATTATCCAGCACCGCCCAGTGTACACATCATACCGAGTGTCCATGATGCATGATCGCCGGTGACATGGCGCATGCTGTGATGTCAAAAAAGAATGCATGCAGCCAACAGAAGCAGTGAGGGTATTCACGGAGGGGCGCAGCACCAGTGGCGTGGTGGAATAATTAAAGGGACATGGACATGATAACTCTAAGAGACATAATTGTGGGACAAATATTGCAAAAAAACCCATGGGAATAAATACAACCAAAATAGAAAAGTCTAATCCAGTAAATCAGGAGAAATTGATAACAAAGTGAATAAAAGGAAAATGAATGAGACATTAAAAAGTACAGGATTGCCCTATATTTAGCCGCATCCATCTTCCCCTCAGCTCCGACCAACTTTTCCTGTCCCTGCTGAAGAAATCCCCACAGCATGGTGCTGCTGTCGTGATGTGACTGCAGTTGTCACGCAAGGTATGAGAAGACTCCTGGTGACTGGTGCACCACAAAGGGAACACCGAGGTAGCGAAACAACGGAACACCCTGGTACTAGGGTGAGTGAAGAAGGGTCACCGTCTAATACTCACCTGAGGCTGGTCCCTACTCACTCTAACGTCCCTAGATGGGTCCTTAACCCCATATGCCGTTACATGCCTAAGCCCTCGCTGGCCCTGAACTCCCCCTAACTAGTGAAGGCCAACGAGATGCTAGTCTTGCCACTGCAATAAGACAAAACAAGGGCGGTAAGACACATGGGTAGGGAAAGACACAACAAAAAGCAGTTCTTGGTTTCCTCAGCAGGAAACTTTGAAGCTGCAACTGAAACAACACCACAGTTATGCAGAGGCGATCTCCTTCAAAATGGGAGCAGTGATGAGTGGATATTTATAGCAGAAGGGAGTGACTGCAGCTGAGATTACAACTACCTGTTAGATCTCTGCAGGATAGAGATAAATGATGGCAAAACCACCAACGAAGTCGCCGTGAGAAAATGACCACTGTGTGCACATAGCCGTAGAGGAAGTGGAGTTTTTTTTATTTTGTTCACTCTGAAAAATGTCTAAAAAAAACTCACTAGAAAAAACAAAATGCTTGTATGACTCTTACTATTGTTTTCAAATTCAAATTCAAATTAGCTTTATTGACAGGACCATGTACATGTTGACATTGCCAAAGCAAGTGGTAAAAATGGGGATGAGGATAGGGGCTCATCCAGGATGGTGTATAGAGGCACATCCAGGATGGGGTCTAGAGGCCCATCCAGGGTGAGGTTTAGAGACTCATCCAGGGTGGGGGATGGAGGCACCACCAGGGTGGGGTATAGAGGCCCATCCAGGATGAGGTTTAGAGACTCATCCAGGGTGGAGGATGGAGGCACCACCAGGGTGGGGTATAGAGGCCCATCCAGGGTGAGGTTTAGAGACTCATCCAGGGTGGGAGATGGAGGCACCACCAGGGTGGGGTATAGAGGCCCATCCAGGGTGAGGTATCGAGGTCCATCCATGGTGGGGTACAGAGGCCCATCCAAGATGGGGGATAGAGGCTGATCCAGGGTGCGGTATCGAGGTCCATCCAAGGTGTGGTATAGAGGCCCATCCAGGTTGGGGGATGGAGGCTCCTCCAGGGTGAAGTGTTGATGCTTCTCCAGGGTGGGGGACAGAGCCTTCTCCAGGGTGGGCAGATAGAGGCTCATCCAGGGGGGGGTATAGGAGTCCATGACATATGTTGAAACTTTTTCTTCAGTTTTAGATTTTGAAAAAACACCTAATAGGAAAAAAAGAAATTGAATGTTGCTTCTTTTCCTGATGGATGAAAAGGCTGCAAAATATTTTTAGGAAAAAAGCTATCAAAAAACGCTTGAAAAACTCTTCAAAACTACTACCGAAAATGAAAAACATCAAACTTTCCACTTTTACTCTGAATACACAGGAGAGATATTCCGCTATTTGTTTATTCTTGTGACCGCTAGGTTCATTAGTGGGTTATTGCAGCTACATATTCCCAGAGATCATGTCATTTACTGCTCGTTATTATGTGTTTCCTCCTTTTCTCTGGTTTTACTATATTAATTAAGAATTAATTAGCCTTCTATTAAAATGTTCCAACCTAAGGATGGCTCCAATCAACCTCTCATTACCAAGAATATATTCAAGGGTGGAATAGGCACGTCCGGATGGTTGTATTTCACACTAATAGGCGTGTAATAACACAGATTGAGTTATCAATAGGCGATCAAAAGTATTGATGAAGCCACAAAGTTAACTCCGGCTCTGTCTATGAATTATATACCTCATTAGGAGAACACACTTCCGCTATTTAAACATTTCACTTCTTTAAATCAACTATTTTCTGCTGATTTTTTCCCCAAAATGTAAGATGAAGGTAATTGCTTGAGTTAATAAGACAGAGGACGCAACTTTACTGAACTGATTAACAAAGTATTAGTTATAGAGGGAAATAGTTAAAGGGACTTTATTATTTGAAAATAACCTGTTGTTTAAATCAGATTTTTGTTTTACATATAGTTTTTTGTTTTCTTTAAATAATTGGTAATGTTTTGTTTACATATTTCAAAATTAGTAATTTTTCACTGGTCACTAAGGCTGTTTTAGACCCAAAAGTCCTGTTTTTCAATGTGTTGTTTTCATATTTCAAAATTAGGAATTTTTATACTGGCTGTTTTAGACTTCAACTTCCTGTTTTTCAATGTTTTGTTTTCATTTTGCTGGTGCTGTTTTAGACTCATACGTCTTCTTTTTTTTATATTTGTTTTCATTTCATAGTATTTTTTTCATTGGTCACTGTTGCTGTTTTAGTCCCAAAATTCCTGTTTTTCAATGTTTTGCTTTTTCATATTTTCAAATCAGTAATTTTTCACTGGCCACTGGGGCTGTTTTAGACCCAAACGTCCTGTTTTACAATGTTTTGTTTTTTTTCATATTTCAAAATGAGTAATTTTTATACTGGCTGTTTTAGACTTAAGCTTCCTGTTTTTCAATGTTTTGTTTTCATATTGCAAAAGGAGTAATTTTTACACTTGTCACTGGGGTTGTTTTAGACTCAAATGTCCTGTTATTCATTTTTTTTTGTCATATTTCAAATAAGTAATTTTTCACTGGTCACTGGGTCTGTTTTAGACCGCAAATTCTTGTTTTTCAATGTTTTTTTGATATTTCAAAATTAGTAATTTTTACACTAGCCACTGGGGCTGTTTTAGACCCAAACGTCCTGTTTTATAATGTTTTGTTTTTATATTTCAAAATTAGAATTTTTTTTCGCTGGCGCTGTTTTAGACTCATACTTCTTTTTTCTATGTTTTGTTTTCATTTTTTAAAATTAGTATTTTTTTCACTGGTCACTGTTGCTGTTTTAGTCCCAAAATTCCTGTTTTTCAATGTTTTGTTTTTTCATATTTCCAAATTAGTAAATTTACACTGGCCACTGGGGCTGTTTTAGACCCAAACGTCCTGTTTTATAATGTTTTGTTTTTATATTTCAAAATTAGAATTTTTTTTCGCTGGCGCTGTTTTAGACTCATACTTCTTTTTTCTATGTTTTGTTTTCATTTTTTAAAATTAGTATTTTTTTCACTGGTCACTGTTGCTGTTTTAGTCCCAAAATTCCTGTTTTTCAATGTTTTGTTTTTTCATATTTCCAAATTAGTAAATTTACACTGGCCACTGGGGCTGTTTTAGACCCAAACATCCTGTTTTACAATGTGGTTTTTTTTTCATATTTCGAAATGAGTAATTTTTATACTGGCTGTTTTAGACTTAAACTTCCTGTTTTTCAATGTTTTGTTTTCATATTGCAAAATGAGTAATTTTTACACTTGTCACTGGGGCTGTTTTAGACTTCAAATGTCCTGTTATTAATTTTTTTTTCATATTTCAAATAAGTAATTTTTTGCTGGTCACTGGGGCTGTTTTAGACTCATACTTCCTGTTTTACTTTTTTTTCAGATTTCAAAATTATTAATTTTTACACTGGCCAGAGGAGTTGTCTTAGACTCATGTTTCCTGGTTTTCATTTTTTTTCCTATTTCGAAATTAGTGGTTTTTACATTGGTCACTTGGGCTGTTTTAGACTTATTCTTCCCCTGTTTTTCAATTATTTATTTTTATATTTCAAAATTAGTGATTATTACACTGGCCACTGGCACTATAATAGAGTCCAACTTCCTATTTCATTTTTTTGTTATCATATTTCAAAATTACTAATTTTTACACTGGCTACTGGTGCTGTTTTAGACTCAAACTTCCTGTTTTTCAATGTTTTTTTTATCATATTTCAAAATTAGCAATTGTTACACTGTCACTGGGGCTGTTTTAGACCCAAACATCCTGTTTTTCAATGTTTTGCTTTCATATTTCAAAAACACTTTCCAGACTCCAAACCAGAAGGGGGAGCTCAAAAACCCGGTTTAAGGGGAGCTTCCCTACACATTCTGGCCTGGGGGAGGGGGTCAGAAACAGGGAAGAGGAGAGCAGAGCAGGATCAAGCAGGCAGTTTCTGGAGAAAGAGCCTGGGGAGTGGAGCAGAAACAGAGCTTGCCCCAGAGCAGAGCGCTAGGAACAGGACGCCGGAGTCCTTGGTTGTCCGCGTACTGAAGGCCCGGCAGCTGAATCCGGAGGGCAGGAGACTGCAAGTCTTCTGGACACACAAGACGCCTGGCGGCACAGCAGCATACTAGAGCCCGGAGTCGCTACCAGAAGAGCGGCACCTGTAAAAGGCTTGCGCTGCCTGCCATACAGGTAAGAAACAGTACCAACACCAGGAAAAGAGCCGCAACATAGCTTTAAGAAGCAGGAACCTACACGGGACAGCGCAGAAGGAAGCCCTCTGAATCCACCTGGCAAGGTGGATCCCCAATTGCTTCCAGGCTGCCCGGACCTCCGTTACCATCTGAACTAGTTTCCCTAGCCGGCACCATCCACTACGAAGTAAAAAGGTAAAGGAAACTACAGTCCCTGTGTCATCCAGTTATTGTTTGCGTCTTCGGTCCTGCACCCCAACGTTAATTCCTCCATCATAGATTATACCAGTTGTCCTGGGGCCCTGTTCCAACTGTGGGGATCTGTACCATCACTGCTGCATCACCATCTGCCCCAGTGGTCCCATCCAGCCATACATTGCCGAATACCACAGGTGGCATCACGACTCAAGCCCTGTAAATACCGCTCATTTTAACGACACTGCCAGGGTCACGGAAACAGGCCCTGCCGCCGTGACTTCCCAACAGAACCGGTCTGGTCCAGTCCCGAGTGCCCCACGGCCATGGTGGGTGTGTGACTGTCATTTTCTGATAGTGGGCTCTCCCTACAACTTGATCCAAGGTATACCTTCCAACTTTTACAGACCAGAAAAGGCTCCTGCTGCAGCTAGTTGTCTTAATCCACACATGTCCATGAGGAGAAGTGTGGCAGACATGGATGACCTCCTGAGTTATAAGGAGTTAGTTACCTGCTGCTCAGCTCCATCTTTTGCTGCTGGCTGTCTGAATCTCCATTCCCCTCTTAAGGCCATGTCTCACTAAGCGACATTGCTAGCGACATCGCTGCTGAGTCACGGTTCTTGTGACACAACAGCGATCTTGCTAGCGATGTTGCTGTGTGTGACATCCAGCAACAACCTGGCCCCTGCTGTGAGGTCGCCGGTCGTTGCTGAATGTCCTGGACCATTTTTTGGTCATTGCTCTCCCGCTGTGAAGCACACATCGCTGTGTTTGACAGCGGGAGCCAACGATCTGAATGTGCAGGGAGCAGCCTGCGGTAAGCTGGTAATCAAGGTACATATCGGGTATCCAAGCAAGGCGCTTTGCTTAGTAACCCGATGTGTACCATGGTTACGTGTGCAGGGAGCCGGCTTCTGGCAGCTGCGGACGCTGGTAACCAAGGTACATGTTGGGTATCCAAGCAAAGCACTTTGCTTAGTAACCCGATGTGTACCATGGTTACGAAGCACAGCGTCGTTACACAGGTCGCTGGTGGCTGATCTCTGATCGCTGTGGAGATCTGCCTGATTGACAGCTCACCCGCGACCATGTAGCAACGCACCAATCATCCCTGCCAGGTCAGATCACTGGTGGAATCACTGGTTGCGTCGCTTAGTGTGATGGTACCCTTAGACAGTAGTGCAGGGTTTAGCAATCTCTTGTTCTAATACAGGCAGGGCAGAGGGGGGAGGCTCCTGCTGCAGCACCCTGTCTTACACACTGAGACAATTTATTTATACTGTATATTTCTCAGTTTTCATTGTAATATGATACAAAATAGGGTCAAAGAGAATGAGGAGATTAAAGCTCTGATATTTATTGTGCATTTTTCGTGTTTAATGTCTTAAATTTTCTTGAGTGATATCTTATTCTGTGCATTCACCTCCTTCCCCACCATGGAGTCACATAATAGAACTAATTTGCATAGGCAGCCATGAAAGTCAAGCGTAAACTTTTTTTTTTTTTTCTGACTGGTTAACCAGGCTGTGATTCAATAGAGATCTGCAGGAGAAAGGACAAAAGAAAAGAAATAGCTTATCTCCAAATACAACCACAAATGATACCAAAATAAATTATAAAAGTCTATTTGGATACATTGACTCAGAATAACAGATGTTAAACCTTTTGTACGAGGCGAAACGCTTCTCGCTTCCTTCCCCATGATTTTTCTTATCTGGAGAAGAGCAATTTTAACGATTTAAGATAAAAATCTGATATTTTATGTATAAAAATCCTAAAGCGGGAATCAATTTATTTTATTTTCTTAACTAAGGACATCAAGCTCTTGAGGAACCCCAACAAATAATGAGAATGTCTTTAAGGGAGAATGTTTTAGATCATCGATAACAAGATCCCTACGCCCGACGGTTCATTTGAAGGGGCGTCATGTCATGCCATATTTGTACTATTGTGGGCATCATAGAAGAAATAGGTTCCAGGTGCCAGATCCTCTACGAACAAACGTCCTGGACACTCAGCAAACAGACAATTTTGCAGGGAGGAAACTTTGACATGTTCTCAACTGTGGCCATTGCAGGTGAAATGTAATCTTATAATTCCGTTTTTTCACGTTTTTTTGTTTTAGTTTTTTGCTCCCTTTCTTCCCAGTCTTGCCATATGAGGGCTTTTTTGTCGGGATGAGTTTTTCTTTTAAATTAAACCATGCGTTTTACCATATAGTGTACTGGAAGATGACAAACAAAATTCCAAGTACAGAAAAACTGCCAAAAAGTGCGATTGCACGATTGTTTTGGGATATTTTATTCACCTTGTTTACTATATGATAAAACTGATTTGTCAGTGTAATACCTCAGGTCGGTACGAGTTCACAGACACCAAAGATGTATAGGTTTACTTTTATCTAAGGGGTTAAAAAAAATTCAGAAGTTTGTCCAAAAAAAGGTGCCACACTTTTTTCGCCATATTCCGCAACTCGTAGCGTTCCTATTTTTCGGGATTTGGGGCTCAGAGATGGCTTATTTTTTTGCATCTTGAGCTGATGTTTTTAATGGTGTCATTTTTGGGCAGATGCTACTTTTTGATCACCTGTTATTACATTTTGTGCAAAATTTTCAACAACCAAAAAACATAATTTTGACATTTGGAATTTTATTTTTACCGCTACGTCATTTACCAATCAGATGAATTGATTTGTATTTTGATAGATTGGGCATTTCTGATCGTGGCAATACCAAATATGTGTATATGTTTTATTTTTTTAACCCTGTAGATTTCAATGGGGCGAATGGGTGGTAATTTGAACTTTTAGGTTTTTTTTTAGTTTTTTTAAAACTTTTCTTTTTACCTTTTTTTAATTATTTTACTAGTCCCCCTAGGGGCCTATAAGGATCAGAACTCTGATTGCTTGTTCATTTCTGTCGATCAGAGCTGCAGAGCTTAGTTCAACAGAAATGCTGCTCTACAATTACAGCCCACGCTCTGTCGGCTGTCACGGGAACTATGTCCAGATGACCCTGTTCTACCATGTCAACCATCAGCTCCCCGCGATTGTGTCACAGGGCCTTCGATAGTGGCATGGAAAGGCGATTACTCTGCCGCGACCATTTACATTGCGCTGTCACATATTGGAAGTGCGATCTAAGTGGTTAACAGGCGCAGGTGGATTGTGGATCCACACACGCCTGATAGCCGCACACATGTCTGCTGTTCAAATTTTAGCAGACATAGCGGGGCTCACTGCAGCAGCCGGCAGTGATTACACTGACATGATCCAGGATGTACCCAGTTCGTCCAATGTCGGTAAGAGGTTAAATGGTGAGCACATAAGATGAGGAATATCAGCTCTCCGACCAGGATGATAGAGGTGGGAAACCCCTTCTGAGACATCCATCTGCACTAACAGTTTAATGACAGTGACATTTAAGTGGTTCGACAGAGGGAAAAGGCTCCATTTGTCACTCTATTCCCCTTTCTACAACTGAATCACTGGACACCAGTGGATCACTATGGAAGCCGGACATATTAGTCCATCTATAAGGGGGTCTAATCTTAATTATCTGTAACGTAACCTTATTCAACTAAATATGAATCACCCTTGGGAATCCTAGTAGTAGAAGAAGTCTCCATAGCCTAAGGTGCAATGCTATTCTTCATGACCCAACCACCAGGCTGGCACTATCTCTTAGGAGGAGCATTGGTTTACATAAGTTTTAGAAGAACCCCCGGGGGATATATGATTTTTTATATCTTAAATCTTCTCAGATCATCAATACTTTTATGTTACTGGTCAAACAGTATCAATGGTGGATGTATTACAGCCCATATAATACATGGACGTCTCAAGTCTCATCTCGAGTCTGCCAGGACCGAAGCTACTTCTGGCTCGTAGAGGACCTACTAGGTTAAATAAGCAGGGATCATCCTTTATCAATTCCTTAAAAAAAGGGTATTTGTTACGGCCACTCATATAGTGACAGTTAGTTGATCCTGGATGTAACAATGGACACCTAAGCTACAATGCCCTGCACATGAGGTAAGAGGCATGGTTGTATCAGGAGAACTGTACTACATTCCTAATTGGAAGTATTTTCTATTATTATTATTATTATTCCTACTACATATTGGGATATGAGGTGGGGAAAAACCCTTTAATGAAACGTTTTGAGGGCATGATTTTAGTGCCCCAAGCAGAAGTTTTTATTTATACGATTTTATGGTACATATGACATTTTGTTTATTTTCTTTGTGAAGTGTGACAACTGAAAAATGGCAATCCTTGAACTTGTGATCGTTTACACAATATACTGCAAAACCCTAGTGTTGCATTATATAGTGAAATTGCAATTCTCCTATGGAGCTCAGCAAGACCAAATTTGCAGCTAAAGGGGCCTTCAACAGGCTCCTGGCAGCCATGGTAAATCATCAATTTTGCCGCAGCCAGGGGGCCGATTGGAGTCAGCAATGATGTCATTTGTATGTTGCTGTCAGAGATTGACAGCAGCTTTCAAATGGTTAAACGGCAGTGTGACACCCCTGATCTTATCAGGGTGTCACAGGGAACTGCACTCCTTTCTCTTATGGTGCAGAACTCATCCTCCATGGTTCTGGGATCCTAACTCTGGTATTGTTTTCCATTAGCACTCAAATCCTAACCACACCTCACACCACACCCTGTCAGGCACACAAGTGGGTGGTCTAGCTGGAAAAGGGCCACCCGCCTAGGGGTCAGGCAGACTGGTGGGAGGGAGGGAAGTGAGTTGGAGAGTTGAGAGTTGGAGAGTAGCCCTCAGAGAGTGAGGAGCTAAGGGAGTTGTAGCTCCCTGGGAGACTTTTGTTTATGTGGCGCCCCTGACCTGGTCAGGCACCACTGAGTACTGCACCCATGCTGGGGACAGTACAATACAGGTAATCCAGAAGGCTGACAGGGGTGTGGAACACAGGCGCATAGTGATCAGGTCTCACACATGTACCCATGAGAGGACCCCTGGGGATCCCAGGAGGGGGCAAAGCCTATACCTCCACTGGAATAGTGGCAGGGGGTTAAAAAGCCTCCATCTCCTCTCAAGGGGTGTGGTGGAGAGTCTGGTTGCTAGGTGGCGTAGGCAAGAACAGGAGAGGAGGAGCAGTGAGTCAGTTAGAGCAGAGAACTCCAGAGGGCTCAGTGAGGAGCAGACCTGTGGGGCTGATGCTGTCTAACAGCGCCCGCGCAGTGACTACAGACGGGGGAGAACGGTCAACTAGGAGTGCTGCCTGAAAGCCAGCTTCAGCTAGAGAGTGCACGGAGTGGGAAGTAAGGAGACTTCTAGAGAGCACCAGGCCCAACCGGGCGGCAGATCCCGAAGCGAGGATAGATTCACCTTTCCCTGCTAAACCTGCCGGTGTGGGGCTCTTACAGCCCACACCACAACAACCAAAAGCCGCAGCCACGTAACCGCAAGTAGGGCCCATAGGTCACAGGAGGCAAGAGGCTGGAGTGGCCTGGCCCGGGGAACAAGCACACGGCAAAACAAGAAGGGGAGAGAGGCTTGGAGCATCTTCCCTGGGTGACCCCCATAGGGACTCAAAGTCGGGGTCACCCCAAACCACCAAGGGCTAAGGAAGGCGAGTTTGTAGTCACCCTCATACAGTCAGCCGGAAGGATACCTGGTTCCCACCTGGTTCATCCCAGCTACGCCCGGGTTACTCACCCTGCCACCTGAAGTGAGTAAAAACCCTGAAAGACACTTTGCCTGTGTGTGGTCATTCTGCGACTTGTGGTACTACAGCTTTACAAAGGGCCCTGGGGCTTGCCTCACTCTCAGGAGGCTACTACACCCGACTGCACCCACCATCAGCCCCAGGTGCCTCCTAATCTGCAGTGGCGGTCCCCTCTGACCGCAAATCTGAGAGTGGCGTCACGATCAAAACTGAAGATTCCCTACCTGTGACCAGATCCAGCTACGTGGAGTCCCTGAAGGTATGCACCGATACAGCACCGGCGGGGCTTCACATCTGGCGTCACGAACAGGATAAGGACTAGACCTGTTCAGACAGGTGACCATGTGCCTGGGCGGTCCGCTTGAAAAATTGGAAGCGCCGCCATATTGCCACCATGAAAAGCGCGCTGAAAAACAACAGCAGCCCGCGCTGGAAGAAGTTACCGCCCACGAAGAGGTGTGGCTACCCAGAGATCCCCTGCAGAGTTCTGACCTTGCCAGCTATGAGAGTGGAAGCGTCGAGAGACGGCGGGAAGGAAAGGAAGCCACAAGCCTGCTGCTGGGAGAGGAGCTGCTGAAAGAGGCAGAGCAGAAACTGGACAGCTTGTTACAGGAGGCAGCGAAGAGTCCACTGCTGGGAGACCGTGCAGAAGACGGCGCAGAAGAAATGGCGTCTGACCGCAGGAACCCAGAACCAGGCTCCGCTGCCTGGTGGTACCGAGAGCTGGCCCAGTTTTGCAACCGGCTGGAGACCCGGGTCGTGGAGCAGATTCGGGAGGAACGGATGGAACTGCAAGAGCTGACCGCGGCGGTTCGGGCCTATGAAGGGAGAGCTGCATGCCGGGTGTCAGGCGGGACGGCGACGACGCAGACCCCAGTGCTACCAACAACGGGTGAGTCGAATGATGCCCCGGCCCGCGCAAGTGCCCCGACCCCTGCTGCCACGTCCGCGGTCCCTGAAGAGGCGTCCGGTGCGGCGACGCTGAAGCAGGCCGCAGCCACGCCAGGTGCGGCCCTCCAAGCCCCAGCGGCTGCAGCAATGCCCTGCTCGGCCCACCAAGACCCAGTCCCTGCAGCGATGCCCTGCCCGGCCCGCCAGGACCAGGCCGCCGCCATCCTGGGCGCGACCCGCCAAGACCAGGCCGCCGCCATGCCAGGCGCGGCCCGCCAAGACCAGGCCGCCGCCATCCTGGGCGCGGCCCGCCAAGACCAGGCCGCCGCCATACAGGGCGCGGCCCGCCAAGCCCAGACTGCTGCAGCGACGTCCAGCCCAGCCTGCACGGAGCCTCCTGCAACAGCGACACTGATCCAGGCCGCCGCCATGCCGGGCGCGGCCCGCCAAGACCAGGCCGCCGCCATGCCGGGCGCGGCCCGCCAAGACCAGGCCGCCGCCATGCCGGGCGCGGCCCGCCAAGACCAGGCCGCCGCCATACAGGGCGCGGCCCGCCAAGACCAGGCCGCCGCCATACAGGGCGCGGCCCGCCAAGACCAGGCCGCCGCCATGCCAGGCGCGGCCCGCCAAGAAAAGACTACCTCAGCATTTACCCCGGCCTGTAAGGCCAGAGCAGATACCGCTCCCCGGTCCACAGAGGTCCCTAATAGGCAGCCCACGGTGGGTGAAGACCCTGCATATTGGCAGATGAAGGCTGACCTGGAGGCCAAATTTCCACAATGGCTGGTGAGCCAGTACATACCCCCTCCGCATACCCCAAGGAGTCTCCTGCTAACTCCTGCAGCAGCTACACCAAGGAGTCCCTCACCTGGGCCGGCCGAAGAGCAGCCATCCCCGGCACTGCCACAGCTGGAGTGCCAGGAAGAACTAAGGGGGAGAGGAGGCCAGGAAGCAGAAGGGTTGACTCCGACTCCAGTGTCACCAGTAGCAGATGTGTATTCAGAGCCGGAAATGCTGCCATACTCCCGCTGGGACGAGGAGGACCTGACCCCCTCTGCAGAGGAAGAGCTGCCTAAGAGCTTCACCTGGGAGCCCACAGGCATGGATCCAGCCCGCAAGACACGGCGCAGAAGAACACAGTTTGCTCCAGCCCCACAGTCTCCTGAACAGAGAGCAGTCACCGCCAGAGACCTAAAGGAGAAGCGTATGTTGAGAGAGTCCAAAGCCCAGGCTAGAGGACCCCTGTGTTATGGCGTAGTGGAAGACTTCAATCTGAGAAGCGGCTATGGATTCATTGTAGCACCAGGAATAAAAGAAGGGATATTTGTAAACCGCAGAGATGTGAACGCTCATCTGCCAAGAGGACACCCTTGCAGAAATCTAAAGATGGGAGATTCGGTACAGTTTACCATGCACCAAGGTGAAAGGGGATTGTACGCACTTGATGTAGCCTTACGTACCAGCAAACCCTACAGCCATCCCATGCCACAAGAAAGACAAGAAAGACAAGAAAGACAAGAAAGACAAGAAAGACAAGAAAGACAAGAAAGACAAGATAGAGATAAAGAACCAGATGGAGAAACAGATGAAGACCAAGAACGGAAAGATAAAGATCCTACAGATGAAGAAAGAGACAAAGAGCAGGAAAGTCACAGGTGCCAGTGCCCAACGTGCCCTCGCCCTAGTGAAAAAGAGGAGTAAAGAAAAGTAAAGTAAAGTAAGAAGTTTTGACCAGTTAAAGTTTGCCAAGTTTTGTTTGCAACGTTAACGTTAAAGAAATGCGCCCACAAAAACTATTGTGAGAAACAAACTTAAGGCTATGAACTTGCTATAGCCACAAACTCTCGCAGTGTAAAAAGTTACACCAGTGGCACCACCACCAGGGCCAGCCTGTTTAGGGGCTTGGCTCGTCTGCAACCAGGGGGGCCCGTCCGTAGAAAAGGGCCTTGGCTCACCTGCGACCAGAGAGCACGCCTGTTTATGGGGCCTTGGCTCACCACCACAAAGAGGGTACCTGGTCAGCACCAACTGTGGAGGCCGCCTCTGAATCCTGCCAGAAGAGGCTGACGGCGCGGATCCACCAGGCCAGGTATACCCTGAAACCACCAGCCCATGAAAGCCGCCTCTACATCCTGCCAGAAGTGGCTGAAGTCGCGGCCAACGTGAGAGGGTTTTGGGTGGGTTAACGGACTTGTGGGTGGAGGGTGGTGATGTATGGTACCTGGTGGTTTTAAAAATGTTTTACATGTTTTAATGTTTTATGCATTTTAAAATGTTGTCTTGCAGCCCGAGGACGTGCTGGTGATAACTAAGGGGGAATGTGGCGCCCCTGACCTGGTCAGGCACCACTGAGTACTGCACCCATGCTGGGGACAGTACAATACAGGTAATCCAGAAGGCTGACAGGGGTGTGGAACACAGGCGCATAGTGATCAGGTCTCACACATGTACCCATGAGAGGACCCCTGGGGATCCCAGGAGGGGGCAAAGCCTATACCTCCACTGGAATAGTGGCAGGGGGTTAAAAAGCCTCCATCTCCTCTCAAGGGGTGTGGTGGAGAGTCTGGTTGCTAGGTGGCGTAGGCAAGAACAGGAGAGGAGGAGCAGTGAGTCAGTTAGAGCAGAGAACTCCAGAGGGCTCAGTGAGGAGCAGACCTGTGGGGCTGATGCTGTCTAACAGCGCCCGCGCAGTGACTACAGACGGGGGAGAACGGTCAACTAGGAGTGCTGCCTGAAAGCCAGCTTCAGCTAGAGAGTGCACGGAGTGGGAAGTAAGGAGACTTCTAGAGAGCACCAGGCCCAACCGGGCGGCAGATCCCGAAGCGAGGATAGATTCACCTTTCCCTGCTAAACCTGCCGGTGTGGGGCTCTTACAGCCCACACCACAACAACCAAAAGCCGCAGCCACGTAACCGCAAGTAGGGCCCATAGGTCACAGGAGGCAAGAGGCTGGAGTGGCCTGGCCCGGGGAACAAGCACACGGCAAAACAAGAAGGGGAGAGAGGCTTGGAGCATCTTCCCTGGGTGACCCCCATAGGGACTCAAAGTCGGGGTCACCCCAAACCACCAAGGGCTAAGGAAGGCGAGTTTGTAGTCACCCTCATACAGTCAGCCGGAAGGATACCTGGTTCCCACCTGGTTCATCCCAGCTACGCCCGGGTTACTCACCCTGCCACCTGAAGTGAGTAAAAACCCTGAAAGACACTTTGCCTGTGTGTGGTCATTCTGCGACTTGTGGTACTACAGCTTTACAAAGGGCCCTGGGGCTTGCCTCACTCTCAGGAGGCTACTACACCCGACTGCACCCACCATCAGCCCCAGGTGCCTCCTAATCTGCAGTGGCGGTCCCCTCTGACCGCAAATCTGAGAGTGGCGTCACGATCAAAACTGAAGATTCCCTACCTGTGACCAGATCCAGCTACGTGGAGTCCCTGAAGGTATGCACCGATACAGCACCGGCGGGGCTTCACATTTAGATTGCAGACGGTGGACTGGGACCGGAGGAGTCGGAGACCCGGTCGCACGGTATTGGAGAAGGGTGCCCTGACTTAGTTTGGGAGAACGGTCGACACCGGAAAGTCCAGTAATCGGACCGATACCATGCACGGCAGAGTACTGGACCCTAGATCACAGAGTAGCTTCACGCAACCTGGTAATTCACCTGTGGAGGATAGTCTCTTTATGAACTTCCCCAAGAGCTCAGAGATCGAAGGCATCAACACAACAAGGGGAATAGGGCTTTCCAGCCTATGCGGCCCACTGAAATCCCAAGTGTCAGCCATCGAGAGCAAAGCCTCCCTATTTAAACATAGGAAGCGGGACCCTGACTGCTTCAGGCCGAGGGGTCACTCAGAAACATCTATCTAAATGTGCATGGAGGCAGGCTCCAATCCACCAAACAATACTAGCAGGGACGGATTCCCGGATGAGCTCCCCAGAGTGGCAGCAGCGCCCAGAGACTTGGTTTACTTTTGTGACGCCCTGGACTAGCCAGGTAGTCACAGACAGGCCCTTACGCAAACACCTGTCCCCTAGCAACGTAACAGCAGCCAACCTAAAAACCTTGAGTCACCTCGCTCAGGTCTTAACGTACACACCAGGGAACGGAGCCAGGCGGTTGGCCACGCCCACTGAGTTGTTCGGATAGCCTGAGGCGGGAAAACACAACAGATCCGTTAGGAGGGAGAGGAGAGTGGAGTAGTTGGAAAGGAGAGGAGTTAGAAGGAGTAAACGTCTGTCAGGGATCTGGATCGTAGCCCGGATACCCTGTGGAAGGAGGCAGACAGTGGTAGCCACCTGCAGGAGCCGGGAAGATGGCCGGTGGAACCGTAAGGGACTTGGACAGGGTAGTGGCCCGCCGGTACCGAACCGGGGAACCGACTGGAAACCGGAGCACCAGAAGGGGTACTCAGACCCAGAACGAGGCCCAGAAGCCACTGGACCGAGTCGAATTCACTGATTGGGGTCTGGACCTTAGGTTCTTTCCTACCCATGTCCCGACTGAAGACAACAGCCCAACAAGGGGGATAGAAAGCCACCGCTCAGGCAGAGAGATCCCATGGGCCAGCGTCTGCGGACAAACGGGCTCTCCCGGCACACACAAAGCCAGGGAGCGGACTACCGTCGCTGAAGCATAGGCAGTCAAAATCTACAAAACGAGGTGCCGGAGAAAGGTGGGAACCACCGAACTGGGTGGGGGACCAGACGCAGCCGGCTGCGGGCACCGACCACCATCTTTTTGGTTTACCAGAGACTCCGGTGTATCTGTCATAGTGAGTACAACAGTGCCCTCGGGCCACGCACCGCACCAGACTAACACCCCCGCACCTCGCAACCACCGGGCCCCGGGACCATCACCCCCTGCCCACGGAGGGGTCAACACCAGGCTGCACAACACCATCCCCGGGAGCCTAGTTAACGGCAGCGGTGGTGTCCACACTCACCACAACCCGTGGATGGCGTCACGAACTTAAATCCCTAAACACCACGGCCCTGGCCGTGAACCTCCCCACTGAAGACCACCCCCATCATGTAGCGCCAGCTTCCCTTCAGAGCGACGTGACCCCCGGGTTCAGAGGCACTCGAGCCACCCACTGACGTGCCCGGATCCGAGCGGCTCAGCTGCCAGCCGAGCCCCGGGGCGGTACATTTCTGTGTCAGAGTCTGTTTAATGGTCACAACAACATCCACACAGCCTGAGTGAGTATGCTGCTCTCCCTGGGTCCCTCCCTGCCTGCCCACATCACCTCACCGTGCCATCCAAGATCTCTCCAGAGCCCCGGGGCCTTCCCTTCCCATAAAGGGTCCACACGGGTGGCGTCACGAACTATCCCATGTAAATATTCCCCTTTTTACTTCGAAGTGGCCGCGAACCCCCGGGTCCGGAGACCCTCTAGCCACAGATACCCCGGATCCGAGCAGTTCGACTGCTGCAGTGGCAGTACAGCAGCGATAGGAGCACGTTTTGGTTGCTGCAGTTCCAAGCATGTGCTGGCTGTGTAGCACGTCTTCCTGCCCAGCTTCAGTCCCTGATTTGTGGCCTATGACAAAAATGTATGTCATAGTTTATTATAGAGTAAAACTGCATCTAGGAAGCAGATATAGCTGAATGTAATGGTGGAGAAGAGAGCACTCAGCTCTCCACTCCACCATTCACCTGTACCATCTGAGGTTCAGTGCAGTAGTTCCTATGGGGGCATCAGGCAGCATGGTGGAGACTGGGGGTCTCATAAAGTGTGTGGGAGATATTATGCCCCGTGGAAGGAACTGAAGGCATTGTAATGTGTAGAGGTACTAAGAGGCATAATTATGGGGGAATCATACTAGAGGTAGAATCTGTCGGGGCATCATAAAGTGTCTGTGGTGGTACTCTGGGGCATTGTGCTTTATGGCGAAGACTGGGGGCCTCTTAAAGTGTGTAGGGGATATTATACCATGTGGAGGGAACTGGAGGCATCGTAATGTGTATGGGAACTATAGAGCATTATTATGGGGTAATCATAAGATTCAAGGTAGAATCTGTAGGGGCATCATAAAGCGTCGTGCTGTACGAATGAGACAGGGGCCTCATAAAGTCTGTGAGGGTATTATACCAAGTGGAGGGAACTGGAGGCATTATAATGTGTATGGGGACTATAGAGCATTATTATGGGGGGATCGTACTGTGCATAGTAGAATCTATAGGGGCATCACAAAGTGTGTGTGGCGGGACTCTGGGGCATCGTGTTGTATGGTGGAGACTGGGGGACTCATAAGGTGTGTGGGGGATATTATACCGTGTGGAGAGAACTGGAGACATCGTAATGTGTACAGACTCTAAAGGGCCATTTACACGCTGTGACATCGCTAACGATATATCGTCGGGGCCACGGTGTTTGTGACGCACATCTGGTGTCATTAGCAACATCGCAGCGTGTGACACCTATGAGCGACCTTGCACATCGCTATGTGTGACACCGCAGGAGCGACGAACATCTCCTTACCTGCGTCCACCGGCAATGCGGAAGGAAGGAGGTGGGCGGCATGTTCTGGCCGCTTATCTCCGCCCCTCCTCTTCTATTGCACGGCCGTTTTGTGGCGTCGTTGTGACGCCGAACGCACCTCCCCCTTGAAGGAGGGATTGTTCGGCAGCAACAGCGACGTCACAGAACAGGTATGTGCGTGTGATGCTGCCATAGCTATAATGTTCGCTACGGCAGTGATCACCACATATCGCACCAACGACGGGGGCGGGTGCTATCGCTCGCGACATCACTATCAATCGCTAGCGATGTCGCAGCGTGTAAAGCACCCTTAAGAGGCATTATTATGGGAGGATCATAGTGTGCATGGTAGAATCTGTAGGGGCATCATAAAGTGTGTGTGACGGGACTCTGGGGCATGATGTTGTATGGTGGAGACTGGGGGCCTCATAAAGTGTGTGGGGGATCTTATACCGTGTAGAGAGAACTGGAGACATCGTAATTAGGGATGATCGAATACCTCAAATATTTGGCTACACCCATGTTCGACGAACAGGTCGCTGCTATTCGAATATTTGCGAATATTCGATGCACAATGTAAGTCTATGGGAAACCCAAATAGCTGCCGAATAGCAAGTATTCGGGCTTCCCATAGACTTACATTGCGCATTGAATATTCGCATAGCGGCGACCTATTCGTCGAATATTCGCGAAGTGATATTCGATCATCCCTAATCGCAACGTGTACAGACTCTAAGGCGGGCTTTGCACACTACGACATCGCAGGTGCGATGTCGGTGGGGTCAAATTGAAAGTGACGCACTTCCGGCATCGCATGCGACATCGTAGTGTGTAAAGCCTAGATGATACTATTAACGAGCGCAAAAGCGTCGTAATCGTATCATCGGTGCGTCGGCGTAATCCATAATTACGCTGACGCAACGGTCCGATGTTGCTCCTCGCTCCTGCGGCAGCACACATCGCTGTATATGAAGCCGCAGGAGCGAGGAACATCTCCTACCGGCGTCACCGCGGCTTCCGTAGGATATGCGGAAGGAAGGAGGTGGGCGGGATGTTTACATCCTGCTCATCTCCGCCCCTCCGCCGCTATTGGCCGCCTGCCGTGTGACGTCGCTATGATGCCGCACGACCTGCCCCCTTAGGAAGGAGGCGGGTCGCCGGCCAGAGCGACGGTCGCAGGGCAGGTGAGTGCATGTGAAGCTGCCGTAGCGATAATTTTCGCTACGCCAGCTATTACACGATATCGTACCTGCGACGGGGGCGGGGACTATCGCGTGCGACATCGCAGCATCGGCTTGCGATGTTGCAACGTGCAAAGCCCGCCTAAGAGGCATTATTATGGGGGCATCATACTGTGTGGAGGGGCATTGTGGGGGTGTCATACTGCTTGAGGGCCGGAAAAGTATCACACTGTATGGGAACGCAAAGGGGCTTCACTAGGCCTACTTATTCTGTGTGGGGGCAGTTGTTATGTTTGAGTCTATGTTAGTCTATGGGAATTACGGTTGAGAGGTTGTATATCCCTGGTGTAGACACTTCCATTCATACCATCTTTATATAACTGAAATGTTGTACAGAGCCCAAATGCGTTAGCATGCACAAAGCAACATTTTATAAAGGTTTATATGGAGTTTTGGTTTATGTATGTGTTTTTTTTCAATTGATTCAGATTTTATGAAATGGAGTGCTATAATCTATCTTATAAATAGAATTCCAGAACTGCAGTAAAGACTGACACATAAAGAACAGGGAATGTGGGTGAATAGTATATGAATACAGATTTACAGTCATATGAAAAAGTTTGGGCACCCCTATTAATGTTAACCTTTTTTCTTTAGAACAATTTGGGTTTTTGCAGCAGCTATTTCAGTTTTATATATCTAATAACTGATGGACTGAGTAATATTTCTGGATTGAAATGAGGTTTATTGTACTAACAGAAAATGTGCAATCCGCATTTAAACAAAATTTGACCGGTGCAAAAGTATGGGCACCTCAACATAAAAGTGACATTAATATTTTGTAGATCCTCCTTTTGCAAAAATCACAGCCTCTAGTCGCTTCCTGTAGCTTTTAATGAGTTCCTGGATCCTGGATGAAGGTATATTTGACTATTCCTGTTTGCAAAACAATTCCAGTTCAGTTAAGTTTGATGGTCGACGAGCATGGACAGCCGCTTCACATCATCCCACAGATGTTCAATGATATTCAGGTCTGGGGACTGGGATGGCCATTGCAGAGCATTGTAATTGTTCCTCTGCATGAATGCCTGAGTAGATTTGGAGCGGTGTTTTGGATCATTGTCTTGCTGAAATATCCATCCCCTGCGTAACTTCAACTTCGTCACTGATTCTTGCACATTATTGTCATGAATCTGCTGATACTGAGTTGAATCCATGCGACCCTCAACTTTATCAAGATTCCCGGTGCCGGCATTGGCCACACAGCCCCAAAGCATGATGGAACCTCCACCAAATTTTACTGTGGGTAGCAAGTGCTTTTCTTGGAATGCCGTGTTTTTTTGCCTCCATGCATAACGCCTTTTTGTATGACCAAACAACTCAATCTTTATTTCATCAGTCCACAGGACCTTCTTCCAAAATGTAACTGGCTTGTCCAAATGTGCTTTTGCATACCTCAGGCGACTCTGTTTGTGGCGTGCTTGCAGAAACGGCTTCTTTCGCATCACTCTCTCATACAGCTTCTCCTTGTGCAACGTGCGCTGTATTGTTGACCGATGCACATTGACACCATCTGCAGCAAGATGATGCTGCAGGTCTTTGGAAGTGGTCTCTGGATTGTCCTTGACTGTTCTCACCATTCATCTTCTCTGCCTTTCTGATATTTTTCTTGGCCTGCCACTTCTGGGCTTAACAAGAACTGTACCTGTGTTCTTCCATTTCCTTACTATGTTCCTCACAGTGGAAACTGACAGTTTAAATCTCTGAGACAACTTTTGTATCCTTCCCCTGAACAACTATGTTGAATAATCTTTGTTTTCAGATCATTTGAGAGTTGTTTTGAGGAGCCCATGATGCCACTCTTCATAGGAGATTCAAATAGGAGAACAACTTGCAAGTGGCCACCTTAAATACCTTTTCTCATGATTGGATACGCCTGCCTATGAAGTTCAAAGCTCAATGAGGTTACAAAACCAATTTAGTGCTTTAGTAAGTCAGTAAAAAGTAGTTAGGAGTGTTCAAATCAAGAAATTGATAAGAGTGCCCATACTTTTGCACCGGTCAAAATTTGTTTAAATGCGGATTGCACATTTTCTGTTAGTACAAGAAACCTCATTTCAATCCAGAAATATTACTCAGTCCATCAGTTATTAGATATATGAAACTGAAATAGCTGCTGCAAAAACCCAAATTGTTATAAAGAAAAAAGGTTAACATTAATAGGGGTGCCCAAACTTTTTCATATGACTGTATATGCCTTTAAAGGGACTCTACCATCAGAAAATTACCTATTGTTTCAATTTTTTGTGTTTCTTGTATTTTAGAAAAGTCTTTGTCAATTAGTTTTTTTTAATTTCTTGATCTTTAACCCCTTCACGACCATGGACGGAAAGATCCGTCCTTGTGCCCTGGGCCTTAACGACCAAGGACGGATCTTTCCGTCATGGCGGAATCGCGGCACCGGAGCCTCCGGTGACTGCGATCGGTTAACATAAACCGCAGATTCGGGGAGGAGGGGACCTGTTCCTGACCTTAGGAGGGGTGGTGCCTCCTCCCCGGACCTACGGAGGCTGTGATTGGCTGACGAACGCCGCTCAACCAATCACAGCCACTGTAATGTTCCAGCCATTTAAAATGACTGAAACATTGAATTCCAGCCCTGGCCAGTGCAGCTGTAGCACTGGCCATTGGCTGGAGCTGGGTGACCTCACTGGATCACCCTCCCCCAGCTCCACTGCTCTGATTGGAGAGATCGGTCTTGTGACCGATTTCTCCAATCACAGTGGACCTGTTGCCGGTGACCGCCCCCATCATCGTCCCTGCAGCACGCCAGCACACAGTGAGTGTACACAGTGCAATGGCAGGGCGACAAGCTCCGGTCCCATGCTGTTCTGAGACCGGATCATGGGACCCGGAAGTTGCCGCGCTGCCATTGCACTGTATGAAAAGCGTCCCGATCCGCCGCCGCCGCTGCCCACCGCGATCTGTCACCTGTCTCCCCGATCTCCTGCCCGCACCCTCACCCCCACACCTCCCGATCCGCTGCCGCCCTCCATCTGCCACAGTGCCACCGCTCCCCCCAATCTGCTGCCCGGCCCCTCACCTCCGTGCAGCAGATCGGAGGGAGCGGTGGCACTGTGACAGATGGAGGAGGACTGGGATCGTGCACCCTGTCCTCCTCCATCTGTCATAGTGCCACCGCTCCCTCCGATCTGCTGCCCGGCCCCTCCCCCTCGTGATCGGTGCTCGCCCCCTCCCCTCCGTGATGTGCTGCTTCGCCCCCACCCCTCCCCTCCCCTCCGTGATGTGCTGCTCGCCCCCTCCCCTTCCCTCCCCTCCGTGATGTGCTGCTCGCCCCCTCCCCTCCCCTCCCCTCCGTGATGTGCTGCTCGCCCCCTCCCCTCCCCTCCGTGATGTGCTGCTCGCCCCCTCCCCTCCCCTCCGTGATGTGCTGCTCGCCCCCTCCCCTCCCCTCCCCTCCCCTCCCCTCCGTGATGTGCTGCTCGCCCCCTCCCCTCCCCTCCGTGATGTGCTGCTCGCCCCCTCCCCCACCCCTCCCCTCCGTGATGTGCTGCTCGCTCCCTCCCCTTCCCTCCCCTCTGTTATGTGCTGCTCGCTCCCTCCCCTCCCCTCCCCTCCGTGATGTGCTGCTCGCTCCCTCCCCTTCCCTCCCCTCCGTGATGTGCTGCTCGCTCCCTCCCCTTCCCTCCCCTCCGTTATGTGCTGCTCGCTCCCTCCCCTCCCCTCCCCTCCGTGATGTGCTGCTCGCTCCCTCCCCTCCCCTCCGTTATGTGCTGCTCGCCCCCTCCCCTCCCCTCCGTGATGTGCTGCTCGCTCCCTCCCCTTCCCTCCCCTCCGTGATGTGCTGCTCGCCCCCTCCCCTCCCCTCCGTGATGTGCTGCTCGCCCCCTCCCCTCCGTGATGTGCTGCTCGCCCCCTCCCCTCCCCTCCGTGATGTGCTGCTCGCCCCCTCCCCTCCCCTCCGTGATGTGCTGCTCGCTCCCTCCCCTCCCCTCCGTGATGTGCTGCTCGCTCCCTCCCCTCCCCTCCCCTCCCCTCCCCTCCGTGATGTGCTGCTTTCTCCCTCCCCTCCCCTCCCCCTCCGTGATGTGCTGCTCGCCCCCTCCCCTCCCCTCCGTGATGTGCTGCTCGCTCCCTCCCCTCCCCTGCCCTCCGTGATGTGCTGCTCGCCCCCTCCCCTCCCCTCCGTGATGTGCTGCTCGCCCCCTCCCCTCCCCTCCGTGATGTGCTGCTCGCCCCACCCCTCCCCTCCGTGATGTGCTGCTCGCTCCCTCCCCTCCCCTCCGTGATGTGCTGCTCGCTCCCTCCCCTCCCCTCCCCTCCGTGATGTGCTGCTTTCTCCCTCCCCTCCCCTCCCCTCCGTGATGTGCTGCTCGCCCCCTCCCCTCCGTGATGTGCTGCTCGCCCCCTCCCCTCCCCTCCGTGATGTGCTGCTCGCCCCCTCCCCTCCCCTCCGTGATGTGCTGCTCGCCCCCTCCCCTCCCCTCCGTGATGTGCTGCTCGCCCCCTCCCCTCCATGATGTGCTGCACGCTCCCCCCACCTCTCACCCCCGTGGTCAGCTACCCGCCCCCTCCCCTGTCACCGCCGTGATGTGCGCTCCCTCCCCTGTCACCGCCGTGATGTGCGCTCCCTCCCCTGTCACCACCGTGATGTGCGCTCCCTCCCCTGTCACCGCCGTGATGTGCGCTCCCTCCCCTGTCACCGCCGTGATGTGCGCTCCCTCCCCTGTCACCGCCGTGATGTGCGCTCCCTCCCCTGTCACCGCCGTGATGTGCGCTCCCTCCCCTGTCACCGCCGTGATCTGTGCTCCCTCCTCTGTCACCGCCGTGATGTGCGCTCCCTCACCTGTCACCCCGTGATCTGTGCTCCCTCACCTGTCACCCCCGTGATCTGTGCTCCCTCACCTGTCACCCCCGTGATCTGCGCTCTGCTCACCTGTCTCCCCCGTGATCTGCGCTCTCTCACCTCTCACCCCCGTGATCTGTGCTCCCTCACCTGTCACCCCGTGATCTGTGCTCCCTCACCTGTCACCCCGTGATCTGTGCTCCCTCACCTGTCACCCCCGTGATCTGCTGTCCGCTCTCCCTCACCTCTCACCCCCGTGATCTGTGCTCTGCTCACCTGTCTCCTCCGTGATCTGCGCTGCGCTCCCTCCCCCACCTCTCACCCTCCCCGATCTGCTGCCTCTTTCATCTCCTGTGATCCAGCTGCCTAGATCCATCCTGTAGGGTAACTATCCCCAATCTCACCTCCCACTCCCCTTCCCACCCATCCCCCCACCCGCCCCCTCCCCCCATCCTCTGCCGCTCCTGCATCCACTGCGCCCTCTTCCATCCGCCCCACCCTATCCCAGCCGCCGTCTCACAATCACAGATGCTCCCTTTATATGCCGCTGCCCCCCCATCTGCTGCCGCCCCATCTGCCGCCCCCCCCCCCCATCTTCCGCTGTTTTTTTTTTTCTATGCCATGGGGGTCTAGTTTCCAAAATGGGGTCACATGTGAGGGAGCTCCACTGTTTCGGCACCTCAGGGGGTCTCCAAACAGCATGGAATACGCTAATTGTCCCAGACAATTTTGCGTTTGAAACGTCAAATGACGCTCCTTGCCTTCCGAGCCCTGCTGTGCGCCCAAACATTTGAGTTCCACCACATATGAGGTGTCTGTGTACTCAGGAGAAATTGCACAATACATTTTATGCTGCAATTTTTCCTGATACCCTTGTGAAAAAAAGCTACCTGGTTGAAGTAACAATTTTGTGGTAAAAAAGGTTTTTTTTATTTTCACGGCTCAACTCTATTAACTTTTGTGAAGCCCCCAGAGGCTCAAAGTGCTTAATAAACATCTAGATAAATTCCATGAGGGGTCTAGTTTCCAAAATGGGGTCACATGTGGGGGAGCTCCACTGTTTCGGCACCTCAGCGGGTCTCCAAACGCAACATGGAATACGCTAATTATCCCAGACAATTTTGCATTTGAAACGTCAAATGACGCTCCTTGCCTTCCGAGCCCTGCTGTGCGCCCAAACATTTGAGTTCCACCACATATGAGGTATCTGCGTACTCAGGAGAAATTGCACAATACATTTTATGGTGCAATTTTTCCTGATACCCTTGTGAAAAAAAAAGCTACCTGGTTGAAGTAACAATTTTGTGGTAAAAAAAAATTTTTTTATTTTCACAGCTCAACTCTATTAACTTTTCTGAAGCCACCAGAGGCTCAAAGTGCTCAATAAACATCTAGATAAATTCCATGAGGGGTCTAGTTTCCAAAATGGGGTCACATGTGGGGGAGCTCCACTGTTTCGGCACCTCAGGGGCTCTCCAAACGCAACATGGTGAGGATAAAGATTCCAGCTAATTTTCTGTTCAAAAAAGTCAAATGGCGCTCCTTCCCTTCCGAGTCCTGCCGTGCGCCCAAACAGTGATTTTTCGCCACATATGAGGTATCTGCGTGTTCAGTAGAAATTGCCCAACAAATTTTGGGGGTTCATTTAATCCTGCTACCCTTGTGAATATGCAATATTTGAGGCTAAATTAACATTTTTGTTGCAAAAAGTAAAATGTTCATTTTTTCCTTCCACATTGCTTTAGTTACTGTGAAGCACCTGAAGGGTTAATAACCTTCTTGAATGTGGTTTTGAGTAGCCTGAGGGGTGCCGTTTTTGGAATGGTGTCACTTTTGGGTGTTCTGTGTCATGTAGACCTTTCAAAATCGCTTCAAATGTGATGTGGTCCCTAAAAAAAGTGGCTTTGTAAATTTTGTTGTAAAAATGAGAAATTGCTCATAAACTTTGAACCCCTATAACTTCCTTAAATTTTTTTTTTTTTCCCAAAATTGTTCTGATGTAAAATAGACATGTGGGAAATGTTATTTATTAATTATTTTGTGTCATATGTCTCGTTGGTTTTAGAGCATAAAAATTCAAAGTTTGAAAATTACAAAATTTTCTAAATTTTCGCGAGATTTCCGTTTTTTTCACAAAGAAATGCAAAAAATATCGGCCTAAATTTACCACTAACATGAAGCCCAATATGTCACGAAAAAACAATCTCAGAATCACCGGGATCCGCTGAAGCGTTCCAGAGTTATAACCTCATAAAATGACACTGGTCAGAATTGCAAAAAATGGCCTGGTCTTTAGGGTCAAAATAGGCTTGGGGCTGAAGGGGTTAATAAAAAGAAAAATAGTAATCTTGCCATTTTTTCACTTTGACCATTCATATTTCTTATCCATCCAGGTAGAGTTTTCAGCAGTTTCCTTATCATCAGAGGCAGGATTATAATGACTGATAATCACAGCTGATAACACAGGATCCACCAATCACTGCTGACCGTGCTCCCCCTCCCTTTACAGTGAATTTTGGTCACGCTCATTAGATGCTTAAGTATAAAAGATAGGATTGGGTTTATTGTGGCTATGTACATGTGTTGTTTCCTGGAACATCAGGAAATAGGAGTCTAAAGAAGCGCCAGTGGCCATTGTGAAAATTGCAAGTTTTCTATTTGCTCATTAGATGCTTAAGTACAAAAGATAGGATTGACTTAATTGTGGCTTTGTACATGTGTTGTTTCCTGAAACAACAGGGAGTAAATGCCTAAAGAATCCCCAGTGGCCACTGAGAAAATTGCAAGTTTTCTATTCTCTCATTAAATGCTTAAGTATAAAAGATTGAATTGGCTTCAATGTGGCTATGTACATGTGTTGTTTAGCTGAAACAACAGGAAGTGGGTACAGTATCTAAAGAAGTCCCAGTGACCAGTGTGAAAATTGCAAGTTTTCTATTTGCTCATTAGATGCTTAAATACAAAAGATAAGATTGGGTTCATTGTGGCTATGTACATGTGTTGTTTCCTGACACAGCAGGAAGTAGGTACAGTATCTAAAGAAGCCCCAGTGGCCAGTGTGAAAATTGCAAGTTTTCTATTTTTTTTTTAATTCAGATTGTGATTTTAAAAAGGTAAAGAAATACATTTAGTACAAAACCCCGATTTAATAGGTAATATTTTAATGATGTCTTCCCTTTAAATGGTAAATGCTTTTTAATGTCAGCCATATCAGGTACATAACGATTTGCTCCCAGTGCGGTTGGATTGCAGGCTGTTTGCTTCCTGATATGAAGATGATTGGCTTTGATCTGTCACTGTGTTGTGCAGAGTCAAATATCATAATCCTCGGTGACACCGTTGTCTCAATGCTACAGACACAATGCGAGGGACACATGTTATGCCGCTGTACAAACAAGTCACACAGTGTAGTCGGCCTCCTGGTCCTCAGTGGGCTAATTCCTCTCTTGTTATGCTAATTGCTCCCTTTCATCCTCTCTCCGCGTTGGGAAACTAAAGATGGGACTAATTAGTGTCAGTTACACGGAATTGTCTGACGACAAAGGAGAAGATTTTCCTCTTTTCTTTCCATTTACAAAAATTCCTGCAATGTTCCCGGTAGGTTTAGCCTCATGAGAAATGATCGCGATCCACCGAACTGCACTTAATGATCATCTAGTCGTCATATTTCATCTTCGCTCTGATTGGCTCATCGAACAGCTTTTTGACCGGTAATTGAACCATGACCATGAAAGCTGAGCCGATGGGAAGTCACTTATAGGGTATTCCAGCTTGTATATACAGTACCATTCATTTCTGATGGGGTATTCCTCAAGATGAGCAAATTGAATAAACACAAATCAAGTTCCTTTAGAATTTCCTAAAACTATCTGAATTTTTGGAGATTAGTATGGTGGATGCCATTTTGCTGGATTCATATGGGCCCAAAAGGGATAAAAAAACCCCATAAAATGTCATACTCATCTCGCCCACTCACCGGCCCTTGCTGCTGCAGGTCCCTACCGGTCCTCTACTCACTTCCTAACTCCGGCACCGGTTTTCTCATTACTTTTCGCAAGAACTTAACCTCAACAGATATTATGACATGTGTTTTCCCATGCTCCCAAGCGAGGTGATGTGAATGTAATAGGTGAGACATGTCATCATAACATGCATCGAGCCCGATATGGAGACACGGGGGTCAGTGGGTGCTCTCGTCCGCTGGCCCAGCCGCCTTTAGAAAGACAGCATGTCCCAGGGCTCATCCCAACTGAACGCCCGACCTCCTTAACCGTGGGCGGAACACTACTCAGACAACACAGGGTGAGGGAATCACAATATTAAGACTTTATTGGATCCCAAAACAATTAACGGCACATAACACATAACCAGCCAAACCACAAAATGTAACCGGCAACAGTTTCTCACCCTTCCGCTGGCTCACCAGGGATTAGAATGTTTGTGCCTCAGAGCTTCCAGGGCTACGTACTCCAAACCAGCAGCACCCCGCTTTTGGCGGGCACCCACCAAGAATGGCATAACGCCAGATTTAGGAAGCTCTCTGAAGACCGCAAAGCCTGTAGTCAAGTGACTGGATTGTCCCAAGCTGTATTCCTTCCTTAGGTAGTCCTTGATAGCTCAGCTGAATCCTTGCATTCGATGCTGAAGTCCATGTAGTATTATAATCCAGGTTCGATTATGGCTTGCCAATCGGATCCCCAGGTCCTAGATTGGTAGCATGTAGCAAGAGTCTACCTGGACAATGGACAGTCCTCTTTCTTATAACCCTGAGCTCTCCATTCAGACCATTGGGGTCT